>NC_134706.1:139303246-139590746 GCF_043290135.1 Rhipicephalus microplus
CCGCAGTGCGGATACCGTGAGTTCCTGCGAAGGTGGACCTTACAAGGCGGCCAATCCATGCTGTCAGAGATTTGGTGTCTTTGTGCCACGATATTTCTATAGTGGCTATCCACTATATTATTTGTGCTTAAAACTTATAAATGAAAGTGGTGCCAGCCTATGCTTTGCTTGCCGTGAAGGTGAGTGACACCACGGGTAACATGATGCGACCGGGCAGCTTATCTCCGCTAGGAGGCCAGTAGTGGCAGCGTTTTTTATGGCCGCGCGGACGCATCGCCCCAGCGATCTTGCGACGCAACTGTTTGGGGTTTCGCGCATGCGCAATACCCCCGCCCCAACGTCCTGGGTACGCCAGCCACTTGGGTATCCAGCACTAAGGTGTTCTGTGGCCAAACGCTGCGGCAAAGCTCTTCAGCACACGCATCGCAGGACCGCAAGCGCAGTGACGTCAGCAGCGACCCTTTCGACTCGCCCCACGCGCGAGGGGGTCGTCCGAACGAAGCTGAAAGCAAGATTACTACACGGCGGTGAAGCAAAGCTTCTTTCCGCGCTTTTAAAATGCATGCCTGGACTCCGGCGACCGTAGCCTGGCGAAGAGGGGGGCGCGGGAGGGGTTGCGCCCAGACGGCGAGAAGCACCCCGACTATCGCTTATGCGCACAATCGCAAACATTCCTACCTTCCTTAGTTTGGTTTATTTACTTTCTGCATATTCATAGTCCATCCATCCTCCTGGTTAAACTACGCCGTCGCCAGACCAGATGGCCGTCCGGGCTGTCCCCCCTATGACTTCTGCGTCGCTTCTTTCCTTCTCAGCTCCTTTCACACCCCTCCCAGCTTCAGAACGCCCTGGGGGGTCACCGCACTGCGAGCTATGCAAGAAGAGAAAGTAGGGGACACAGCGCGAAAGAACACGCACTGCTTCTCCCGTGACGCTGCACTGCGCCGTTCACGGGATTCGGTGCAGTAGACGCGATCCTTCACCTCCACGCACGACACCAAAAAGAAGCTGAGAACCATTCTTGTTTGCTCTGTTAAATTCTGGAGTAACAGGACTTATCAATGTACAAGATCGGGTTAGTTTGCAATCCATGTTAGATCCAGGAGCGAAAAAGCTTTGAACCTAAGGCAAGCGCTCGCATGTGAAGCTTTCGTTTCCTCTCGTGAAAAAGATTGCGTCGCACTAGATATTATTAGGTGTCCCGTCACAATACATGCTAAAAAGAAAGATTGAACGACTCAGTACTTACTGTGTATGCATGATCTCCCTGATCCGTTAAGCGAGTATAGGGCAACTCAACCTCCGAGCCAACTGTGCAGAATCGCAGATCCCGATACCTATACGACAAATGTCAGCCAGCCTGCACACCGGAGACGAAGTGCAGCTGTGGACTTTATTAGATGCAAAGCAGCTCTTTGACTAGCCTGTGTAACGCCATCCCTCCGTGCGTCCGCGCGGAAATGCCACAACGCGTTCCCCTCGCCGCAGGTGTTGGAGCGTTGCCAGGTAGGTCACGCTCCCGTCGCAGTGGGCGCTGACGTCACTCTCTCCTTCACCTGCCGCGCGCTCACCGCAGCGCCCACACCTGCCGCCTCGTCCGTTCACCCGCAACACCTACCACTACGGCTCGTCGGTTCATGTGCAATAAACCTGACGCACGCCTAACGTACCCGACGAAACATGTCTGTACGTGTAACCTCTCTCTCACTTCGCTTTCTCCACCGCTGGCAATGCTCGAGCGCACATCGAGTGGTAACACCCTTTCGGCTCATTTATCTGCGATGGAGATGACGCCGGAAGACGACACTCTTTCGCCGGCAGAAACATCCGCCTAAGCGATTAGGCCTAACCCGGTCATCGCTTCAATCGAATCTTTTAGCGCTCACCGCAACACCCGCGTTAGCGCCGTTCCACCCCTGAAGTCACCCGTGCGCAACGCTGCTGCTTGGCATCCCATCAGGGCTTCCTTTGGGAAGATGGTGCGAATTTTACTTTTATCCTATTTGGCTGTGCGAGAAAGTTTCGAATCGGCCTTTCTTTTACTCTCTCCGGGACCAAAGCTCGCGAGTGAACTATATGCAGCATCACTACCAGCGTGACATCTGACAACCACTGTGCCGTGGCACAGGTGTCTACGTTTCTCGTTTAATGCATCTTTATGCGGCGTTCCACATGAATATAAACAGCGGCCGTGATGATCGGTTCCAAACGAAGAGCAAATGGCGCGACCACGATACTCGTGGCCTTCGTCGTCAGCATTACATATTCAGCATCATTCACCACCATCTTCGTCCAGCGCAAGGATGGCCGGGACCAGGGGGCGTAAGCACAAATGTTTTCTCGGCACAGGCACCCCCTTTATCTGAAGTGGGGAGCAGGAGGGCAGATCTAAACCAATGTCATTTTACGGTGAAAAAACATATCGGGGGTGGGCACGAGCCCGGTGTCCCACACCCTGGCTACGCCACTGGCTAGGCCGAATAAAGGAGTAGAGGTAACATCCCTTTAAATCTTCGAAGGATAGAGAGCTTTCAATGTTACCTGTTTGGGTGGGGGGGGGGGGGGGGCGCTACCTGTCCGATATACAGAAAAAAAGCGGATATATGATGCATTGCTTTGGGTTCCGACAGGTCCTTTGAGTTACCTGCAATGGCAAAATCGATAAGGCTCCCCGAAGAGCAGCACGACTTAGTGGTCTATCTATCTATCTATCTATCTATCTATCTATCTATCTATCTATCTATCTATCTATCTATCTATCTATCTATCTATCTATCTATCTATCTATCTATCTATCTATCTATCTATCTATCTATCTATCTATCTATCTATCTGTCTGTCTGTCTGTCTGTCTGTCTATCTGTCTGTCTGTCTGTCTGTCTGTCTGTCTGTCTGTCTGTCTGTCTGTCTGTCTGTCTGTCTGTCTGTCTGTCTGTCTGTCTGTCTGTCTGTCTGTCTGTCTGTCTGTCTTCCCCTATACATTTCCTATAGCCCTGTCGGATTCCAAAGTCCTACAGGGTACTCGGATGACTGCGCCAATCGTGCAGTGCATGCAATTAATCCGACAGCACGTACACGGCTGCACTAGGTCACTCTAGACTGCACGCTGTGCGCCGCCACTTTCAGGGCACTTTTTCCACTCCCCGCCCTCTGTTGGGGGCAGCTGAATACACCGTCGGAATCGCCACGCTTCCAAAGCACGACGCGCCTCTCTTCCATCGCCGACGCCCTTCTACCGAAAAACAAAAAAAAAAACATAAAGCATACGCACGTGCAAGCTGCCGCACCGGAATGCCGCGGACACCCCTGCGTACCTTCGCTGCGCCCAAAGACAGCAAGAGGCGCCACAAGTGGCAGAACAAAAAGAATAAATATATATATGTGGAGAACAGGAGAAGGAATGCCGGTTCGACGTAGGCCTTGGCCTGCTTATGCGTCGACAGACAGTCGTATAATTAAGAAGCGCACAACATGTTCTTCTTGCTTCATTCGGTCGAAAGTCACTGGCAAGGAAGGACGCCCCCGCATACGGGACTCTTTCAGTTCCATACACGGCTATTTACAGTGTACCGCCACATATGCTCATGCGACCGCATGAATATAATGTAGGCTAAGCCAATTACAAAAAAAGTACGCAGCCTCGACAAAATTTAGAAATAAGAACGCCTGTCATTGAGTACTCGTTTTGTAGTGTCTTCATGCGGCGTGTGCAAATTTTTCACTGCGACGTTTCATTCATAGAGGTACCGTAGTTCGTGCCTTTCCCCGAATTTGTACTGAGTGCACCTATTATGCTAGTGGTTTCAGATAATATGAGGCTGCAATACAACTCGAATTACATGCATTCCAGCTTTTATAGTTTTACTATACCTGCTCAAACCACGCCACTACGTTGCGTTATTCGCGATGTTTCACTGCCTTTTCAAGTAGTCTCATCGGCTGGCTTCGTGCGATCATATTGAGAATAATAGCCCAGGCCAAGCCATTATAATATGCCTTCAGATCCGTAAGCACTTCAGCACACCACCACGCACATGAGAACGGTCACCGCGCTTCTAAGTGGTTATATCAGAAGAAAAGTGCCGACCCGCAATTGTATCTCCTTACGAGGACACCTCAACAGGTGGGCAAAGGAATGAAGAATAAAAGCTATAGGAAGGATAAGACTGCAAAAAAGAGAGGGTCATTGGATATGCTTCCCGCAACGGACTCAAAAACCCCCGCGTGCCACACGCAGCCGACTAGAACAGTCCCCAAGGTCAGGAGGCGAACCCTCGACCTGGCTCTAGGCGGAAGAGCAACCTCCGTCACTGGGTTCCTGCATGCAGGACGAGTGTAGGTCCACCTATAGCCAACCATCAGCGCCACACAATCGATCGTACGGCCGACTACACAAAGCGCTCAGCGGTTACCCAGTTTCCGGAAACTTGCGTACGTATACGCTAAACGTGTGCGCGCGGCGGTCGCGGTATATAATTCGTTCGCGCATGCAGAGAACGAAAACGTCGCAGCTGCCGCCCCCTTGCGTTCACGAAGCCCAGGCGAGGTGCGTTGAACTTGGGCGTCGTTTTCGCTTCGCCGTTTCGCAATCGAAATGCGCGCAGACGGCAAGGGGAAGTGATATCCGCTTCGCGGCAGCGCAAACACAAGGGTCATCGAGAGTAGAGGGTCGCACTTCTCTTCTTTATTATTACTTATAGATGTTCTCCAGAAGGCGCTATCTGGGCGCGCCGTCGGGACGATTACGAGAACGGCCCGAGCCAACACAGCGTCGCCCGATGAAACGAAGACAATAGACGGGTCAAGCCGAGCGCGCGGAAAACACAAGCAATTGTGGTACGAGGGTGAGGTGAGTAAGGGGGAGAGAGAGGTGTTGTCGCGTCGCCACCACTCGGGTTTCGTGCGGCAATATGGGCGTTAAAAGCGACTGCTATGCGACGCTCGGCTGGAGACACTGCCCCGAGAGAGAGAGCGGCGCAGGCCCAGCACACAATGACGCGCCGGAAAAAAAAAATTATCGAAAGCGGTAACGCCAACTTTCGCGGTACGCCGCCTTTCGGTGCCGACACGCCATCTCTCTCCCCAACGCCTTGGCGCATGCGCACGTCACCGTCCAGCATCACTTTCGGTCGAAGGCAAACCTTGCGCTGGAACTTTCTAAAGTTGACAGCAGCGCCAAAACGAAACCTACAATGGACGGTCGAAGGAAAACTGGAGTGGCAGTTCACATCGCTTGAAGGGGTACTGACACGAAAATTTTTATTTTCTTTCTTGGCGACATAGGATAGTGCAAACACTCAAGAGCCTAGGAAATGCGCTGCTAAGCGTGAAGTGCTTATACAGTGTGTTTTCGAAAGCTCGTTTCCTTTTCTACTGTGTCCTGACGTCACAACCCTATACGAGTTTTTTCGCCCCGTGCTCGCCCCGAAATATAGTGACGTTTCCAAAACCACTCCTCTGGTGACACACAAGCGGCCATTTTGGAAGTTTTGGTGCCTGAAGTCATAACAACTGGCAAAACTGCTGCATTAAGTCACCAGAGTTCGTAGTGTAGCCTAACGTCAAGCTAGTGTCGATGTCACTAAGAGCATCACCGGAACAATGACTATCATATCAAAACAAAATATTTTCTCAGCTTTTTCTAGGCCACACACTTACTCAGAGGCAATTTGCATGGCCGTGTAAACACGCCTCTAAAAATTCTATCAGGACCAATTTAACCACAATGCAAGTGTTCTCAATGCTGAAGCTTTCCAACTGCGCATGCTCCGCATGGTTCGGACGCGTTAATTGTCTAAATAGGCAGCGCGAACATACGCTAAACTTAACAGGGGCACTATCAAGGATATAATAAATAAATAAATAAATAAATAAATAAATAAATAAATAAATAAATAAATAAATAAATAAATAAATAAATAAATAAATAAACATTATACTAGCCTAGGGAATAAATGTCGCAGTCCTTTCTTCACTTCCCTAGAGGCTAGCGAATATTGTCACGTGTATAGAAAGGTATACTCCTGGCATGGGCGCCGAAATGACACCGCATGGATAAAGGCGACGGCGTTGTTGTTGTTGGGGGTTTGAGTCGGAGCTGCCATGTTGTCCTGCGTTAGTGTGCGCTGTGTTTACTCGACCGGCGTTGACGTAATAAATACCTCTCGTAACACTATATCAAAAGCGTCGTAGCGTAATATTGCTGGTAGAAGGTGTCACGCATGAAGTTTCGTTCATGCTTTGCTGATACAGCGAGAAGCCGCGATGCCTCACTGCGGTCTCAGGCGCGACACGTTACTCGATCGAGCAGGATGACACAATTACGCGATCAGCTATTTTGCACAAGGTGCAGAAGGTGTACAGCCGGGCACACATGCGTGCGTACAAGGAAGAGAAAAGGCGTAGGGGTGACACCTCGCTGTTCCTCACGGGGAACCCCGAGTCCACCAATTTAACGAGGGTACTGCTAGTCAACGCCACACAAAGCCAGGGCCGGATGAAGGGATATGAAGCCCACGAGTAAGTTTACTCGTTTACATTAAACTGCCACGAAGTGGTGGATATTACATATTCTACGTTTCGCAATTTCACCCTCACTGTTTTCCCTCGTTTCCCGCGTCTTTGAGTGAGTGAGTGAGTGAGTGAGTGAGTGAGTGAGTGAGTGAGTGAGTGAGTGAGTGAGTGAGTGAGTGAGTGCAACTATATTATGGTCCAGTGCAGGCGCCTAGAGATGGTGTTAGGTGAACAGGCGCCACACGGGTATACTCCCACATGGGGACAGGCAGGTCTACCCTGGCTACCCTGTGGCGGGCGTACTGGACGCCCAAGATTAGGTCCTGAAGGTCTGGGCAGGAGCACCTGCGCTGCCCAGACCTTCGGTTGCGCCAAGCGACCCGCACGCCCAAAGCATGCGCGCTAATGAAGCGTCTGCCCGCAAGTGGCGCAAGCGACGTTGGGGAAATTTGTTGGGATAAATTTCATTTAGGTACGTTAGCGACGGGAGCGAATGGGTCTGAAGTAAGCGCAACGAGACGGCCTGTGCTCTATTGAGTTTTGAATGTGGCGTTGGGATGCCCGCCTCTCCTTGTACTAATACTTGGTAATCTCGTTGTGCACAGTATAGGCATGCCTTTATGTCCTGCGTCGTCGGCGCTGGTGCCGTCGCCCAAGTGGAGAGCAGCGCGGTCGGTTTGAAGCCGTAATATGCTTTCGGTCATTGACTGAACAAAATAAAATCTAAGCATCTCCCCGAAGCGAATAATCACGAGTGTGCGAAGGTAGGTCTTAAGGTCCATAATGTTTACGTTGAAGTCATCGACTATAGTATAAGAAGTTTCTGCTTGTAGGAGTTTGATATTGCTCCGTCACATGTATTATTAATAGCGTATTCCTAAACCTTTTCTCTCTCTCTCTCTCTCTCTCTCTCTGTGTGTGTGTGTGTGTGTGTGTGTGTGTTTGTGTGTGTGTGTGTGTGTGTGTGTGTGTGTGTGTGTGTGTGTGTGTGTGTGTGTGTGTGTGTGTGTGTGTGTGTGTCAGTCACATATGCTACGAAAGCATAGCCCAATATAATTTAAATTTAGTGATCGAGTGATATAAAGAGTCGACGACAAAGCTTGATCCCGAGGCCCATAATGGGTGAGTTGAAGACGTCGACTATGGCAAAACGGTTTGTGCTTGTGGGAGTTTTATATTGTTCCTTCACAATTATAGTTGCTGTTCGTCTACTGTACACCTTCCTTTTATTGGCATACGCGCGTTTACACTCTAGCATTGGTTTCATAACCACCACGACAGCGTACAGTGAGCCTCGACGACAAAGCTAGGACCTAAGGTCCGTAATGTATATGTAGAGGTCGCCAACTAGTATAAAATCTTTTTACTCCTCTTCTTTTCTGTCTCTTTCCGTTCTATTATTCTCCTTTTCCCCCACCCCAAGTGTGTAGGGTAGCCAACCGAGCCAAGCTTGGATAACCTCTCTGCCTTTCCTCTCTATTTATCTCTCTCTCTCTCTTGTGCTTGTAGGTTTTTTTTTTTACATATCGTTCTGTCACAATTGCGATTCATAAGCTCGCGCCAGTCCATCTGCTGTCATCCTCTTCTTCATCTCGTGGATCGCTGTGTCACTGGTGCGTAGAAATATTAGTCCACTGTTAAACATTTTCTATGACTCACATCCAGGAATCTTCCTGCGACGGACGCGGACGACGACCCCTAAGTAGCTTCGCCACTACTTTTGTTTTTATGGTTGATTCTTCCATAGCTATAACTAAAGGTCTCATATCGGGGTGTATGAAACTAAGAGACCCTTTAATCCATAATGAACAGGCTCTGCAAATAAAAATACAATAGTGACTAAAATGAAACCCTCGTTCGGAAGTATGTATACGTCAAGAGCCACTGCTAATGCATGCACCGTCCGTCGCTTGCCCTTTTCGGGTGTTGAAGCTGGCCGCCGAGGTCACGGCAACGCCTCTGAACTCTCGCTGTCTATCGCGTCCCATTACCGAGGACGAAACACTCTGCGCCTGTATCGCGGTAATTGGCCCTAATGTATACTCGCTCAGCGCTATAGCAGCGGACGGAAGAGATGGTGGCGGCCGCTTGGTGGAGCCTGCATGCCACCCATGTACAGTTTACACCTCGAACATCCGGGAGATATCGAGTGGCGCGGCACAGATGCCACTAATAGTATAAGGATGGCTCGCCGCAAGACCACCTCCGTCATCCCGTAACTTGCTGACCACGTGTACGCCTTTGCTGGTCACTGGTCAACCTTCACCGATTCAATAAGCGGAAAGATCTCTAACTGAGCACTGTAACCACGAAAGAATAATTTGGATTATTATTATTATTATTATTATTATTATTATTATTATTATTAATATTATTATTATTATTATTATTATTATTGTTGTTGTTGTTGTTGTTGTTGTTGTTGTTGTTGTTGTTGTTGTTGTTGTTTACTTCCTAAAACAACCATGTGATTCTGAGGGACGCCTTGGTGGAGGACTCCGCAAACTTCGGTCATCTGATCTCATTTGCTGTGAACTGACGAGGCACAGTACACACGGGCTTCTAGCATTTAGCCTCCATCGAAATGCGATCACCGGGGTCGAACGCGCGACCTTCCGGTCTGCAATCGAACCCCGCAACCACTGCATCAACAAGGCGGTCTTAAGTTGATCTTAGCTAGTGGCAAGAAAGCGATCACAAGGACATTCTGCACGAGCCACAGCGAAAGATACTTCGCCGTTACGCTGACAATGTCCTGACGACCACTCTTGCCATTAGGCCATGGCCACTATACTGCACCCAGATTTTTTTTCTTACTCGTAAAAATAGAGAAAGTTATAAAGCATCTGAATGTAGAAGCTACCTCCCCCTCATTCAACTTTGATGATGATGATAGACTCACAGAAGCTGTCGCTATAACGGTGAAGTTCCAATACGCTTTTCATTTATGTTATTACGTTCAATGCAGTTGAATCCGCGCTTTAGTGGCATACTGAAATAAGAGGCAACGTTGTGTTCCTTACAGTTTCCGAACACAAAGAAATATACTTGAAAACAATAGAGAGACAATGTGTGCATTTCGCCGCATTACTTTGTCGACTCAAAAGATATCAGTGGGGGTATTCATACACGCACCGTTTACTAGAACGCCGGTGCTACCTTCCCTGCCGGTCTTCAAATGTAGGCCAGAACTAGAACGCGCTCCATATCCTGACCAATGAGGCGTTCGCGAAACATTATACAATCGCGGCTTCTTCGTCAATTCCGCGTACATCGGCCCCCGGGACGAGATCGCGTCTTGCCCTGTCCTCCCAGGGCGGAAACGACCCACGAAAACCACTGTTCCCCACGCATACGCGATGAGAGAACCGCACAACGCGCGTCCCAGTTGACGCCAGCCCCCTTACAGACCCTACCGGAGAACGCGAGAGAACAGCTGCACATCGGCAGGGCAATGCTGCAGAAAGAGGGAGAATTAGCACGAAGGTAATCCTTTGCCGAGAGTACGCGATTCATCGCGCGCGCACGGACTCACAACTGACTACAAACACAGGACGGCAGCACAACTTCGCTTAGCATGCAAGCCGCATCCGGGGTGGTACTCGCCGAGATTGTTGCGGGACTCGGTGTTGGAGGCGCGTGAGAAAATAACGCCCCTCCGCGGAAGGAAGGCAAAGGGAAGTGGAAAGAAGATAACTACCTTGCGTGGGTCTTTTTTTACGTGCATTTCCTTTTCGCCCTTTTCTCTCTCTCTCTCTCTCTCTCTCTCTCTCTCTCTCTCTCAGGTAATGCCAGAGTGCCGCCTATGCGCAGCGGCGAATACACGCTTTCACGAAACGACCAGGACGACCGGAAGCGTCGTCCATTGCGCTACCTGGGTGCAGTCTTGCGATTGTGTTTGCGTGTGACAGGAGGTGGAAGCCCACTACTTCTTCTCCCTTTCTTTCGTTGGATGAGTAGTAGGTCGAGTAACCCGGTTACGAGTTGGGCTTTTCGCACGACAGGAAAGAAGGGGGGAAAAGCTGTAGAGACATTCATTTTTTTTTCTTTCGTTCATACCTCTATTCGCCATGAGTATCTGTTTATTTATTTACCTATTTAATACATACTGCGGACACAAAGTCTATGCAGGGTAAGCAAAACACAATCTAAAAGTGAAACGATCTTGTTAGTTGAACTATACAGTCTTTACCACACAACTGCAGAATCAACAGCGAAAACTAACAGTCAATGATGCCAAAGAAAGCATTTGGACGTCATTGGTATAATTGCAACCTAAAGGTGAGGAACTAAATTGGACGAAAAGAGAACTTGCTACCAGCAGGGACCGAACCTGTTACCTTCGAAGGACTCGGGAGCATGTTGGTTGGCAACACGCTCCCGAGTTCCCTTTTTCCTACCTCTTCCCTTTAAAAAAGTTTTGTTCTTCATGAATTAACGCAGGAAATAAGTGTAAGCTTAAGGGCTCGTTTTTTCAAAGACACAATATTAGTTCTTATTAATGAATTAACACAGAACTTGTGGTTAGCCAAGACGCCGCTGTGGCCTGGTCTGGTACGTGGTTGGAACACTCGGCTGCTCATCCGAAGGTCGCGGGTTCGAATCGCTGCCGCGGCGGTCGGACATTGGACGGAGGCGAAAATACTCGAGGCTCATGTACTTTATCTGCGATGCACGTTAAAGAACCCCAGTTGGTGTAAATTGCCGCAGCCCTCCATCCACCAAGTGGACCGTCACAACCATATCGCCGTTTGGATAAGAACGAAGAAAAACCTCATCAGTTATGCTATTATTCAAGCTTGCAAAAGGATTCCATGCTCCACAAACTTTTGTAGACGCATGTATCCGTCAGGAAGATGTACTTAGAAGGACTGCGCGCAGCAACGGCAGCCCAGCGATTCGCTTTCACCCGCTGTGAATGTACGAGGCGCATCGAAGCGGGTGCGGCTCTGGATCAGCGTGACCAGATTTGAGCGCAGCGCCGGTACAAAGCTCCTGCACATCCTGGGGCCGCGTTATACGGAGAAGCAAGCGCAACAGTGAAGCACCGCCTCCGCTGCGAATTCGGACGCGTGCATGAAAGGGCGAGAGGACCGAACCACATCGAAAGTGGCTCCGAGTGATTGATGGCCACGAATAGACGTTTTTATGGCTTCCGAAAGAGAAAGCGAGAGAAAAGAAAAATCACTACCGCTTATTTTGGGCGGTGCAGGCAAAACAAAAACAAAAAAAAAAAGTTCGTGTGGTGGGTGTTTGAACGAGGAAGCCAAAAAGAATCGAATGAAAAGCCGCGGACGATCGTCATCCTTCTCGAAGGAGCGCGAAAAAAGCCGACGCTTGCGGTTCGTCCGAGGTCATATCATTTTTTTTATAAAACTTACGATCGGCCGACTTACCTCGAAATTCCTTGATCGTTTTTCTTCCCAGAGCTATTCTTAGGAACAGAAGGGCGAAAAACGTTCCCGCGGGAGACGTATATCCTGTGACATTTCGGTAGTTCCAAAAAACACCTAAGCATATCTTAAGGAGGCACCTAGGTCTATATCTCGCGCATTGTCCGAGACGTGAGCTCAATGTTCAAGTTCCCACAGTCAAGTACAGGCTGTCCAATTTCGGCTTCCGTATATTTTAGGCTGATTACCGAACGTCCTTTTGAAATGGTAAAAGAAAACTCGTGAAAGACGTTCAGAATTTTACTCAAAACTGAAACTGATTTTTTTTTTCGACCAGGCGAGCCAGTTTCAGGTTGTCTATGCAATAGATATGCCAAATTGTAACTGAATTTAATGTCGCGGTTACAGCATGAATTAGTTTACATTAGCGAGCAATTTAAACAATTTAGCCGAAAATAGGGGCACGTATGACGTCGCTGTGGCCACCCCTTTGTTCTACCACGGCCGCTAAATATCCTGCCCCTTGGTGGACGCCCGTGGTTCTGCAGCCAGTACACTCAAGTGTGGACTACATGTCTCAAAAAGCGCCGTCCGAGCTACGATTAGTACAACAAAATAGATTCCGCCAACGTTACGTGAATTACTTCCCGTAGACATCGTTTAGCCAAGACGCCACCATACAACAGCCGATGCTTTCCAGCGAAGCAACACAAACAAGCGTTCGCTTAAAGTGAACCGTAGGCTGCCGCAGAGAAGCCGAAACGTATTTTACTCGTTTTTCGTTTTTATTTATTTTCTATTCGGTGTCCTTAATTATATTCCCTCGACTAAAGGTTTTCCATTTCTTTACCAACAATTGGCATGTATGTGCAGTGACGTGACCAGGCAGTGTAGCAGAAAGCAGTGTGCTTGATCAAATACACAGCTGTGTTTCTCGCACTGTGTTTCCCTATACCTTTCCATCATACGTCACCTGAAGAACCCATCGTGTGACCAACCTTAACCAGTGTTAAGTAGTGCCGCGGCCGCTGGCGGCCACGGTATATTGCTCGTGCTAAGCGAATAAACGCGGCACTTAAACTCGCTCACAAGTATTTTTTCACGCCTAGTTATACAACATGAATGGCTGCGGCCTACACACTGTAAACCACTTTCTACTCTTAAGGGCGTTTCGAGCAAGCAAAACACCCTTTTGAGTAACTAAAATTCGCAGAAATAAAAGTGGAAGGGTGTTTTCCTCCTTCAAAGAGACTTTAAAGAATATGATGTTCTAGCGAAAACACCCTTTCAGACTTCAGGGTGTTTGGGGTTATCAAAACGCACATAGCCCATGAAAAGAGCGCAAGATAACTGAGACTCGCTAATTCAAATATCGTTAAATCTCAGGCGAAATCAGATTAGAAGATATATACATTTTAGGGCCATATGCAAGAATAGCATAAGTTTACGCCTATTCTTTTAATGCTTAGGATTCATTAGATATAGGTGTTTTCATACGTAGAAACATCTTGTTTTCTAGGAGGTAATAGTGGGGGTTATTGTACAGTGTTACAAGACATGACAAAATACCATTAAGTGTGCAAAACTAGTTTATTCTGTAGAAACACGCCGTTATTAAAAAAATAACATGTCCACAAAAAGAATGATAACGAGTGTGTTATGCTCCGGAGGATCATTAGCCCACTATATATCATGCATAAACGTGACAACACGTGTGTACAGGGCACACAAAGTTGTTTATTAATCACAATGCGCGTGTGGTGTTGAGATGTCCATATGAATATTCATATGGATATCTATATGAATATCCATAGCATGCTAAGCCGACAGACTGGCAATTTGACTCGACCTTAAGGTCCCAAAAGGAAAAAAAAAATGTTAGAAAGCTGCCCTCAAAGCGTAGGCATTGTGCTCCAGTGCAGATGGCCTTCTTCGCGATAAGCATACAGCGTAGACGCGATGCGACTGTCAAATCGCTCAGGGAGGATGATGACAGTAACACAGGCCCGAGAGAAATGTGTTTCGTCTGTCGACGCTACACAACAGCAGAAGACGATAGAAGCTATAGAGATGACAGAACGGGGCCGTTTGTCATCAGAACGGACACCTGCGCGCTCCCTGAGTATATATCTGTCTATACCTGTTCGAAGGGAGGCTTCTTGCAATCGGGAAATCGATGCACCCCTCGATCTGTGGAACTTACTGCACGCGAACCCGATGTTTCGTGCACGAAACTTGTCTATACTTATGTCCCTGGACGAGATCAAAGTACTGTGTGTATGTTCCGTGGCTTTCAAGACGGATGGATGGATTAACTTTAGTGGTTTTTCAGAGTGCACTTCGGCACGTTGCGGATTCTTTGTACTGTCCATGAGTATCGTTTGACGGTAGAAGCTTGCCATTTGGACGGCGTGATTACTTCGCCGCCACATAACGTGGGGCACCGCCAGAGCATGTGTTCTATAAGTTAGCTATATCTGCGCATAAGGAACATACGTTGTTAGTATGGAGAGTTGGGCGAGTTGCTTTGATAGCATGCTTGGAAATATGTCGGCGCAAACATAATTGACAAAAAACGATAGGCGAGAAAACAAGCGTGTGCGATGCACTCGTTTGTGGCATTTCGGGATAAATTTTGTGCAATCGCGCCGGGTTATAGGGCGCGCCTCGACCTGAAGTAACCTGCGTGTCAGAGCGCGACGTCTGCTAAATTTTCAGTGTTGTGGAGAATTCCTTGTTCTGTCATCGCATTTTTGCTCGATAGCAGCCTGCTTACAAAGCTTCGAAAAGTCCTCGGTTGCTTATTCACTGCCATATCAATACTCATAATTGACACGTTCATACATTCATCCATCCGTACATCTATCTATCTATCTATCTATCTATCTATCTATCTATCTATCTATCTATCTATCTATCTAAGAAAGAAAGAAAGAAAGAAAGAAAGAAAGAAAGAAAGAAAGAAAGAAAGAAAGAAAGAAAGAAAGAAAGAAAGAAAGAAAGAGAAAACGGAACCAGCAACTTCGTTTCGTTTTGTTTCTTTTACTTCTCGAGAAAGAAGTTATACATCCATATTCGAAGCGTCAACTCGGCACCGCCGCACACTACGGAATGTGAGCATTCCACGTTTGCGTTTTTTTTTTTTCCTTGACCTCGAAGAAAGCGAGGGCTTTCGATAAGAGGCCCATCGCTATTTATACGTCAACGAGCACAGACGAAGGCGCTCCACCCGTTGCCCTCCGGTTCTCAAACTCGGTGCAGTCGCCTCAAAGTCAGGTTTCAAGACAGCGCCAAGTTTATAACAATGCATCAAAACACACGGCAGGTCCACCGTGCTGGCGCACGTCAATAAAAAAAGGAGGGGACAGATAAGAATAAAAATCACAATCAACCTTACTTCCAACAAAAGTTTGGTGTCCTCCCGGCAAAAAAGAAAAGCTGCCGCAGACAGTTTGACGGAACCTGGGGTCCTACGAAAAGAAGCGGTCAGTATATTTCATACGGCTATTACAATGGTACGTAAATACCAACAACGAAAAGATGAACCTGAAGAGATCGTCTAAAAGGGTCGACCAGACGACGAAGCGTCACAACTGCTTTTCAGGTCCATATTGTACAATCTCGTGAGCGCACGCATCGCCGTTGGATCTCAGAAATTCGTCGTTTCGCTTTAAACGGGGCGAAAGTGGGACGCGGCCCTTTGATGCGGCTAGCCTTCGATGCATTCAAACACTTAAAGCGGCCACAATCAAGAGTGTACTAAAGCATTGTACCAGAAAGCAGCGCACTTACAGAGCTTTGTATACGTAAACTAAACCATCGCCTACCTATCTCAGAAAAAATAAAGAAGAAACCATTGAATTGAGGACGACGTGTGAAGGGCGAGCGTATACTTTTAAACTCAGGAATGAGACAGTGCAAAGCAGTTGGAGGTCAATGAGCCGAGCATTGGGTTTGTTACCCCACACAGGTGCCCAAATAGAGCCATGTAAAAGAATAAGAGAGCGATATGGGGAAGGGGCAGAAAAACAAAATAAGTAAAAAGGAAAGCGCAGAGCTCTCAGGACACCTTCTATGTGAATGACCCTGTGGATCTGTAGTACATTGCAAAAAACACCTAACAGGAATGCACTTTTTTTTTTCATTTGCTTCTAGGCCTTCAGTGAGTCTCGGATGATACGGGTCAATCCTCTGTAACTGTATAGTGTGATCCTCCAGCGAGGATTACACTGGCAGGCGACGGCGCAGCGCGACGATAATCCGATCGAAGGACACGTGAACTGCTTGAGAGGGAAATCAGTCCAGGAGCTCTCACTGGTCCGTGCACATGATACAACACGGACATGCATACCGCCAACACTGCAGGGGGTGAGAGACGGTCCAGTAGTTCTCGAGCAGAGAACGGCTGTTCACGCGAGATCATCCGCTTCCTCCCTTTCGAGCGGCTCTGTATAATATACTGAGAGCAGCTTCCCCGCATTCCGTGCTTCCCCGCCGTTGCGCTGCGGCGCCCCGCGCACCGGTATGTAACCACGTACCGCAGCGGTCACGCCACAATTACCAACGGGAGCGGCCCTGCCTCCCCCCAACTTGCGCAGTGTGCTTTCCCTAATGTATAACATGTATACACTGCACACGCGGCGGGGTTAATAACAATGTGGTAGTTCGCGGACGAGCGGCCACAGGGCGGACAAATTTCACTCTCGCAACACGCCGCTGCTCAACTTCGCTTTCTCGATTCGGCAACGACTTTCTCTGGCAGAAACGAGAGAATTCGACAATAGGCAGTTTTCAGATAGGGCGCCAAAGAAAAAGCTTCGAGGCCACTGCGCATGCGCGAGACCCAGACGGCGTTCGGTTCTTGAGTTGGGGAGGCTATTTATTGAATTTAGCGTGCGCACCCAAAGCGTAGCTCCCCCAAAATTTCCGTCATACAAACATGACGGATGCCACCAAGCATAGTGCCCTCGAGTATACGGGGAGTGCACAGATTGTTCCAGACCTTTTTCGAGAACTCTTCGCTCCTGCTTGACACAAAGCGAGCACACGAAAAGGGGTTTGGGGCCCGAAACATTTGGGGTGCCCATTCGAAAACTCTCTAATGTGTGAGGTTTCACGTAGCAAAACAACGATATGGTGCACGTGAAAGACGCCGTAACGGAGGGCTCCGGAAATTTCGCACAGGCATCGCACTGTACATGAGCCTCTAGCATTTCGCCTCCACCGAAATGCGACCGCCGGGATCGAACCCGCCACCTTCGGGTCAGCAGCCGAGCACCCTAGCCACCGCGGCGAACAAGGAAGCACGGAGGAGTGATTTAACGCGAACCTTGGTCGCTTGGAGCTCGTGCGGGCGCACGTTGGCTCGTATACCGTTATTACGGCGTCGCACGGGCAGTGTTGATCGCGATCAGGCTCGATAGAGATATGCGCATCGCGATCTGATGCTGGGATCACGGTTTGACTGACGTCCGAGTCAGATTCGATCTAGAACAATCGGAACCGTGCAGCAGCGATGTTTGTTGATCGCGATCGACAATCCAAATCATCACTTATGACGATCAAACAGCTCCCGCGAGATACCGGTTTCACGTTCTTTCATCCAGCTGTTCAGAAACTGACAGGCGCCGCGATAAAAAGCTCCTGACACCAAAATTGAAACCTTAAGATGTCTGTGTTGTTTGATTGTCCTGTATACGTATACAGGCACTTCTAAGCGATTTTCATTGGTGGACGTCATCTTTAAGGGAGAGAAAGAAACAGCTTTTATTGACATGGCATGCGTGAGGAGAATTATCTTCCCTCCCTTAGACGACAGCCAATAGTCATTGGGTCATATATAGCGGCGTCTTCAACTTGCCTGATGACCTGTAGCTGGTCCTCAACAAAAAGCAGGTCATCTAACAATAACATCTCATCTCAGGAACAGATGATATAGAGCAGTGTGCTAATGTTTGTGAAACAGCCATGAGCATACTTTTTCTCGCTTTTTTTAATTCACGCATTCCGGGTATTATACGCCGTTTTCAGAATCAGTTGTTGCTTTAGCACAAGAAAACGCAATTGCTCGGCTTGATATCTGGGCTAAAATACACTTACAACTTAAAAGACACAAAATGGAACACACACATCTAAAATTGAGATCAAATGTAATCTAGAATATGATATACGTCACTTTCGGAAAGAAACGTTCATTAAGCCACCCATGAGCTATATAGTGAAGAGTGAGAGGTACGTACAGTGTGTACATTAGCTGTCATCCAACTGCTGCATAATGATGGCTATATTGTTTGTAAATTTTGTTGCCCTTGACTACAGCACTGCGTTTACGACATCATTCGAAAGTGCAGCACGTTTATTATTTTCCCAATTTCTTTTGCCTTCCTTACTTTCTAGAACACCAAGTGAATGTGTATGGCTGGCGGAGTATTCGCGTCTTCTCCTCGCTTCACTATAAGCGCACCGTAAGCAGCCCGAGTTCATTAGCGGCCCGACGACCCGCACAAGCATTGTACGCTATACTTCGCACGTCCCCGTTTCCAAGAGGCACTCAACCTCGTTTAAACGCCGCTTAGCCCTTAACCAGAGCATGCAAAACAATGGGCCTGCAAATTATATAGAACATTATGGTCATTTTACCACGTGTACGCGAGGTTTTCCTGCGAGGCACGATCACGTATATATACGTAAGATTTCAAATAACTATTTTCATGGCTTGACGCGTAAGCATAGTTTACGAGAAAGCGCATAATGAGAACTAAATTACATGCGTTCACGCTACTGCGCCCCCTTCTCAAATATGTCCGATGGCGCTAACGGTGTATACGCAGCGCACTGAGTACGCGGAGCACCTCAATGTTGTCAGTTCACGAGGGGCTCCTCAAACTGGATTGGTCCGCTACATTAATCGTGAAGCATGCATGCGCGGATATCCGTAAATACTACCTATTAAAGCCTTCCATATGTCATTCAAATATGCCCACAACATTTCAGCATCATCCGTTTACGGAGCATGTGCGGAACCCATAAGAGTTTCCTTAATCCGCAACGATTCTGGCCTTTCGCGAGCACCACACGCATGAAAAGGCGCTCTCCGTGCACGTCTTGGAGTGCGGCACACGGTATACTGGCACGACTCGCACACCTGCCAACGACGCATGCCCTTACATCAGCTACAGCAGGAACAGTGAGAGAGCCCACCTGGCCGTTCTCGGCGCCGGGCGCGAGCTCCTTCTCGTTCGGAGCTCCCACGATTTACGGCGCGAGAGTCGCCGAACGCGTTGGCGAGTTCTCGGGACGCGTAAATCAAAAACGAGGCTCGACAGCCTCTGCGCGGTGCCAATGCCAGGACCGGGCGCCGTTCTAGTCATCGATGCAAGAGCGGCCGTATAGAGCTTCGTTGAATATATTACAGACTGGAGCTCCATATCGATTCAAGAACATTTGCAACGGGAACAAATTGCTTGCATTAAAGAGAGAAAAAAAAAGAGAGAACACCGGAACACGTGTTCACAATTGGTACCACATATTGTGCTTGGATAGTTTTCAGCGAACGATCAAGAAACAGTTGAAAAATCCTTCGACAGTGAGGTGCAGCCGCAGGCGCCGACGTTTCGACAAGTCGATCACTGTCGTTCAGGCAGAGATTAAACGGAAGACACACTATCACTGGAAACTGGGTCCTGGTAGCCTCATTTTATATCACCAACAAAGAATGTTTGTTTTCAGCACAAAGGTGGGTTACTTGGATTAGCTTGCCGGCTGCTTTTTTTTTTGTTATATGCGCATGCGTTGTATATACGGACTTAGAAGGGAAGGTTGTTCCGAAATAGACGTCAGTTGTTAGTGTCACGTCTCTGCTCTCCATGATCTACTGCTCTGCTTTTTCCGATTTCAACGTTTCGTGGCTTTTTTAGTTCAACAAGTATGTACCAACTTGCCCAACAAGCAACTCTTCTTAACTATCACTGCCGCTCATCAAACAGGGTGACACTTGTCACGTATTACAGCAACGTAAAAACATTAATTGTGGTAACGTTTACACACTGGCGATTGCGATGGACGCAAGTTTTATTGAGAGCCGACCTGAACAAAACTGCGCGGGTAATGTAAACAATTATTTTGGGCGAACGCTATAGAAAAACACTGTACTCAGCTTTGCGCATTTGCACCAATCAGCCTTACACGCAGACGTAAGTGGTGTTTTTCAGGGCCAAAAGAATCACGCGCAAAATGATCGGTACACATATGGGCTGCCTTATCAGGGCACACGGGCAGCATTATCGGGGCATTACCATCGACGGTTATCTGGAGCAAACGTCGGCGTTGTTCCAAGTCAAACACCCTTACCTTATGCCGTAGAACAACAAAGAAACCGATAGGAGAACAAAGGCTGCCTATAAGGTCGCGACAACTATCCAAGCAACGTCGTCAAATCACACAAAGCGCTGCGTGGACCGCTGCTTCATGTGACAACGCGATATCGCGATAACGGCTAAGGAGTTATGCCGTGAAACCCTTGTAGCAGAAATAGCATAATTATTGGCACAACATTAATACTAAATTATCTTCATGCAGTGTTCGTTAAGGATTGACTCGTTAACGCGGCGATTCAGAAAACGCAAGCGATATCATATAGGAGACACCACTGTGGATGGCTTCGACATAACATTGTGGATAAACAGAGGGTGTGCGGAAAGCAGCGTCCTATCAAGAACTGTGCGTAACTTTTACTATACTCAAACAACTGTATTGAAACGAAAGTCGAAAACATATTGAGCTCTAACAAACAAGGACGTTTGTAGGAACAAAGGCAAAGCTGAAACGAAAGTATTCTATTCCTTGAAGACGAAAAAGGGCTAAGCATTGCCCCAATTCCGCATGATCACGACCAATGCTTACTAACTGTTTTGCAAGTGACAGAAGATGTTTGCCAAAGCAGGTAGGAGAAAGTGTTCGCGACACGCATAGAAAAATATTCCTTCAGTGCGCTATTGCTCCATTCGCTCCTCGCATTCCTCAGTCGCGTTGCACAATAAGCTTCTCGGCTGCTGATTCTGCAGGTCGCGGGATCGAATCCCGGCTGCGGCGGCTCCATTTCCGATGGAGGCGGAAATGCTGTAGGGCCGTGTGCTCAGATTTCGGTTCACGTTAAAGAACCCCAGGTGGTCGAAATTTCCGGAGCCCTCCGCTACGGCGTCTCTCATAATCATATGCATGGTGGTTTTGGGACGTTAAACCCCACGTATCAATCAAAGATAAGCTTCCTCTTGAGCTCGCCCCCAGAGGAACAAGTCACTGAGCGTCGGGACTGCTCGCAGGTTGTAAGGAAGTACACGCATACAGTTATGGTGCAAACCGTTTTTCTAAGTCATTTTTTTCTCACACAAACTGTACAAGATTGGAACTTGTAACCGGCAGAGTACGTTTCGGTAACTAATATTCATGATGTTTAATCCCGATTGTGTTTACAATATTAGATGTCTGTCCAAGTTTTCTTTGAGCTTCGGAAGTGATAGCCTATTTCTTTGTTTACCTTAATGTTAATCTTGTTTTATATAAATATTGCTGACTGTTGCTGCGAAACATGTGGCGTGTGGTTCTATAGAACTGTCTCCCCTGACCCAAATATTTCGGGGCAACGCACGCATTCTGCAAATAAATATTAAGTACTTTCAGGAGGCCAAGACGACCCGACCAGCAAGCATCCTGTAAAATGTCTGCACGAGTAAGGTATACAGACCTACAATGTTTTATTGAGGACGGGGGACACTTCACATGACGTAAGTAACACAAGTCATATGTTATCCATTGGCGAACAATAAAGCGCCTTTATTTTTGTTTGTTTCGTTAAAGCTGGTTAAGAATCAAAATGGCTATCATTAAATCTAACGGAACCACCTTCCACTGTGGTTCGGGCCGTGAACTTGCGCTTGCGTGTTACGGCTTAGGGTGAGTGGGTGACACTTCGCGAAAGATACTGTGCATTCGGATAAGGGTGTGCAATATGTTTTCTGAGTAGGAACTACAATATGGAAGGATGCACGTTTGCGAGTCCACGATCAACGTTAGTTGTTGATTCCCCCAACGTATGTTTGACTTCAACAATTGACAAACGCGCTATTGGTGAACGTGACGACAACTAAAATAACTACACTTGCTGGGAAAATGCATATACAGACGCGACTGGAAAAATCTACAAACGACTCGGCGAAAAAAAGAAGTCGATATCCGCCTATTATATAGCGCAACCGGCAACTTTTACCAACACACCACCATGGGTGAGAAAAAGTTATGCTGTGAACATCTCCTGCGACAAAAAAATTAAACAATCATCTATGTTGTTGTTTTTTTTTCGTTTCTAATTGAACGGTCTAAAACGTTTTCAACGTGTTTTTTTTTTTTTGTTGTTGTTGACACCATATTGTGCCTTTGATGGAGGCTCTCTAGGGAAACTATGGCACGTGAAGTTCGGCGCCCTTTCGGTGCGCACGCATAGATAAGATGCCGCTCTCGTAGCCGGAAAACAATAGCGCCACCGAAAGCAATTTCTCCGTTGAATCTACTGTTTTCCGAAGCCGCAAAAGAGTCGCGAAGGGATATTATCGCCCCATTCTGCGTGTATACTTATCTACTGCCCCTTCTGCAGAGAATGAAGACGGAGTAAGATAAGAATTTAGAAACTGGTTCAAAAATTTAAAAAAAAAAACCCTGAGTCAGCGCAGATGATAACATCCTGTGCAAGGTCTCCCAGACCACCACCACGCTTTCCTGGCCATTTCGAAGCGAGCGCAGTTTTTCGCCATTCCACGAGCACCCGGTGTGTATGCAAATCAGGGCCGGCGTCCGGGCACACAGGCGACTCTCGCGGTCCCACTCACGGAAACAACGTACACCCCCGCTCGCACCATTCCGTTCTCTATACGCGCCACGGACGCTCGTTCCGAGGCTAATTAGTGGTCCCAATTAGCGACAGCGTAAGCCCATTCCGCAAGCGCTGTAACCTTACGCACGCGACCAAGGAGGCATTGTGTCCGCAACGAGCTTAGCAGCCCACAGTGGTCAGAGGACATCGAAGGAGGGGGGGGGGGGGGGGGTCTACGAGGTATGCAGTGTCACGTGAGAATCTTGAGGCCCAGCTATTAAAAAACATTGCAACAGCAGCATGCTGGGAATCATGCCACGAGGATTGAACACGAGGTGGTAGCGGGTTCGGAGGAGATCGGCTTGTGGACGCTAAAGGCGATCTCTCCATTTTTCGTTCTTTTAATCTTTTTTTAGGGGCGAAGCTTCTTGGGGTTTGGGTCTGTCCTTCCTCCGTTGTTGTCGTATGTAGCCAAAGTGGATGCGATATGGGAGGTGGCGGTGCTTGGAGTGTTCACTAGATGGACGCGCGGACGGACGCATGGACGGACAGACAGACAGACTAGCAGATAGGCGGGTGGATGGACGGACGCGCGAAGCGGGTATGTGCCACAGGGGATGCGAGATGGCGGTACTTGGAGTGTTCACTAGATGGATGCACGGACGGATGGACAGACCGATTAGAAGACGGACGGACAGATGGACGGCCGCGCGGACGAACAGACGGATGGACGCACGAACGGACGGACAGACGGACGTACGCATGGATTGGCGCACAGATGGTCGCACGGACGGACGGAAACACGGACGGGCTGACGGGCGCTTCGCCCTACAAACATCCTTCACTCCGTGGATATGCTGTGTTTTTTTTTCTCTCTCTCTGTTTTTTTTTTTTTTGGACAGCTTTTCGTGCATTTGTGAGCGTATTTTGGTGCCAGTCGACGCATAAAACCACACGGACTACATCGATACCAAGTATTTTACTGTGGGTGAGCTTTTTGACACTTTTTCGAGACTCTTCTGTTTGCCCATCTGCTCAGCTGAGCGCGCTAGGCTTAGGCTACGGCGGAGCGCCCGCCGGCCCTTCTCGGAAGGGTGTTCCAGCACTCTACGCACGGAATGTCTATGCAAGTCTCTGTCGATGGGGAGGATATCACTCCCGATGATCTTCAAGATTCTGGGTGGTCTGTGGCTACCACTAAACGTAAACTTCGTGGGACGCATACCCCCAGGACCGAGACGCAAGCAAGCGTCTCTGTGCACGGCGACGCGTGGTCGCCTCAGCGCTCCCGGGCTGCGGTGAAGAAGCGTCTTATCGCTGCTTCTAGACTTCCTTACCTTCCAAGAGATCACCATCGAGTCATCGTAAGACCTAGAAATGGCCTGGACATGAGAACTGTGAGTCAAATTAAGTTCGCGAAGGCACTCGCAGTGGCTGCAGCACTCAGTGAGGAAGAAGTCACGGAAGACGTGGTATGCCCGAATATGATGCAGAACATTGCAGTTATAAGCACTCCAGCGGAGAGGAACGCCAGAGCGTATTCCAAGATCACCGCCATTACTCTCGGTACCACCAGTTTTGATGTTAGTGCCTACCGAGCTGCCCCCGACGACACCTGCAAAGGTATCATCAGAGGTGTTGACGCGGACATCGGTCAAGAACAACTTTATTCACTTATTGTACACCCAAGGAACCCGACTGCACTCCAAGTGAAAAGAATCAAGAATTCCACCACGGTAATCGTCCTCTTTGACGGACTAAAAGTGCCAAATTACGTCATATGTGGAAATAGTTTGGTTCGCTGCACCCTGTATCGTCGACAGACCGATGTCTGTTATGCATGTGGAAAGCTAGGTCATCGAGCCGATGTTTGTCCCCATCCAGAGGAGGCCGTCTGTAGAGGGTGTGGTATGTCATCTCCTTCCGAGGGTCACGTCTGCACTCCAGAATGCAAGTTGTGTGGGGGTCCACATCTCACGGCAGACAAGACGTGTAAGCATCGTTTTCAAGTGCCCTACATAGTCCGTCGACGAATACGAGAGCGACGGATGCAATATACGATGGAATTTGCGGAACAAGACGCCGACGACATGAACTTCACAGATAGTGGAAGAGACTTCCTATCGCTACCAGCCACTGCGGGCGGCCGCGCTACGACTGAGCGCCCGAGCAGCAGCTGGCGCCCGCGTGACGTCAGCCAACAGCTACAACCACCGCGAGGGCGATCCCGTTCCAGAGGCAGAGCAAGGGGCCGTTCGAGATCCAGAGGACAGTCTAGATCCAAGGGCCGTTCT
Organism: Rhipicephalus microplus; assembly: GCF_043290135.1. Classification (NCBI taxonomy): domain Eukaryota; kingdom Metazoa; phylum Arthropoda; class Arachnida; order Ixodida; family Ixodidae; genus Rhipicephalus; species Rhipicephalus microplus. The sequence goes on from NC_134706.1 coordinate 139,328,311, forward strand.
AACTCACGTGTGCCTACCGTCCGCAATGGTGTGCAGCAAGGAAATCAGCACCAGACCTGGGCATCCAAGATCAAGGGCTCCCAACCACAGGTAAAGGGGGGTACCAATCCAGAGCAACACTCAGATATATATGCACAGATGCGAAGGGAAAATGCTAACCTCAGGGCCATTGTCGAGCAACTCAGGGCAGAAATAGCCGACTTAAGGAAATCACAGCAGGTTTCGTCTCCGTCTCCTTCAAACACAGTTCCCTGTACGGAGGCCACATCGGATGCGAGTCACGATGAGGTACCCATGGACGTCCATCCAGGGGCAAAACCAACAAAAAGGAGAGCGCTAGCACAACTGGCCAATAACGAGGACAGAGATTTCAAAACAGAGGTCAAGGAAACCTTGAATGATATCAAAAATGCTCTCAGGGCGGTGGTCGAGTCGATTGCGGTATTGGACAGCAGAGTCACAAAGATCGAGGCTGACCAAGTTAAAGCTTTACAATCAGCCGAGGCTACTCCGGCCCAAGTAATACCTAAGGTCAGGATCGTGCAAAAGGTGGCAACCCGTAGCGTCTCTCAGGAGACAGCTTTTGAGGGTCCCAACAATGGCGGGACACCTTAAAAATTTTGTAATTTGGCAGTGGAACTGCTGGGGCTTCCAATCAAAGAAGGCAGCTCTCCAGCAGTATATTAAATCCCAGCCAATTCGACCACATGTTATTATGCTACAGGAGACGCTTACGGAAACAATGAGCCTGCCAGGCTACACCCATCACATAACGAAACCTCCAAATGGGCGCGGTATCTGCACATTTGTGTCCAAGAAGTACACTTACATTGAGCACAATTTGCACATGGCAAATAGCAAGATTGAACACTCTCTTTTAGAAATTATACCTGGCAGCAACCTTAAAAATAGCATTTTCATACTCCACATATATAGCTCTCCAAAAGGCAGGCACCATCGCTTCACCTCATTGTTATCAAAAGCCGTTACGATCGCTAGGAAAGTGGACGCACCCATAGTTATAGCGGGAGATTTCAACGCACCCCATCAAGCTTGGGGCTGCCCTCGCACCACTGCCAAGGGAGCCGAGCTCTGGCAAGCGGTATCGGATCTGAATCTTACTTTGGTCACTGACCCCACGTTTCCTATCCGCACTGGAAATTCTTGCTCTAGGGATACTACCCCAGACCTCACCTTTGTCACAACCATGGGGGAGGTATCATGGTTAAACTTAGGAGAAAACTTGGGGAGTGACCATTGTATTTTGAGTACGACATTACAAATTCAAGCAAAGCCCCCTAAAGCTTTCAAATTTACAGATTGGGACCTCTTCCGTAAGATCAGAGCGAAGAGCGCAGAAGAGAAGAATGACTCACCGAATTTCGACAAGTGGCTGTCTCAGCTGGTCGAAGACGTCAAGTCGGCCACCAAAACGATAGAGACTGATCTACCGGTCAATAAAATTGATAGTAGGCTTGCTCATCTTCTTGAGGCTAAAAGCGCCCTCCTAGCCAGGTGGAAAGCACACTGCATGAATCGAAGACTGCGAAAACGCATCGCAAGTCTTAACCAAGAAATAACAACTTATTGTCAGACGCTAGAAAAACAGCATTGGGACGAGATTTGCAACAAAGTGGATGGTCAGATGAAAGTTGGGGGAAAATGGAATCTCCTCAAACACCTGCTGCAGGAGACCAAATCTAAATCCAACCAGACGCGCTTGGTAGACCGAATACTGCACTCAGAAAGGAAGGTTAAATCGGACACGGAAATAACGAAGTGTCTGGCACAGAGATACCTTCCTTTGGACACAACCCGGCCTCCTTCTGGCTACGCGCAATACACGGGATCATCAGCCTTCGAGTTGGACAAGCCCTTCCAGGAAGAAGAGGTCCGCACCATCTTAAACAATCTTAACGGGAACTCCAGCCCGGGCCCGGATGGCATTACAAACAAGACTCTACGCAATTTAGACGATGACTCTATCACCTACCTCACCAAAGAAATCAATCGTATTTGGGAGACGGGGACTTTCCCTGAGCAATGGAAAAGGGCGTCGGTTATTCTCATACCTAAACCTGGCCGGAGTCCCAGTTTTAGCAACTTACGACCCATTTCACTGACGTCCTGTATAGGCAAGGTCGCCGAGCATGTCATCAACGATCGAATATCAAAGCACATAGAGAAGACTAACCTGTTTCCGTACAACATGGTAGGTTTTAGACCACACCTATCTACTCAGGACGTCATGAAAATGCTGAAGCATCACATCATAGATCAGGAGACAAAAGACGTTAGAGCTATTCTCGGTCTGGATCTTGAAAAGGCCTTTGACAATGTCTCGCACTCCCACATACTTGCCTCCATCTCTTCTCTCAACTTAGGAGCCAACTTTCACAAGTTCACCAGCTCGTTCCTCAAGAATAGAAAAGCCACTATACAGCTTGGGGATCTCAAGTCTGAGCCCTATGATCTCGGTTCCTTCGGCACCCCGCAGGGCTCAGTCGTCTCCCCACTGCTTTTTAACATTGCAATGTGCGGCCTTGCTGCAAAGCTCTCAAACCAAGAGGGCATCAAGTTCGCCATCTACGCGGACGACATCACCATATGGAGTGTCGGTGGCTCGGAGGGCTCTGTGGAGAACTCTCTTCAAGAGGCCGTAGACTGTGTTGAAGTCTACATAAATGAAATGGGCCTCAAGCTCTCGCCAGCAAAGTCCGAACTTCTCTTATATCGACCCACGAGACGGGGACCCAAACCCAAAAACTGGCAACCTCTGGCTGACATCGACATTAGGCTGCACACGGCATCGGGGCAGCGTATTCCAAGGGTGGACTTCATACGCGTTCTGGGCATGATTATCGAGGCTAATGGATAGAACGGCCGCACGATTGACCGCCTGACTTCCAAGGCGGAAGGGGTCATCCGACTAATCTCACGCATTTCCAACAGTCGGGGTGGTCTTCGAGAGCACAACCTCCTCAGACTATTCCATGCATTCTTGATGAGCCACATAAGCTATGTCGCATCTATGCACAGGTGGCAACTCCACGAAAGAAATAAATTGAACATCCTCATAAGGAAAAGCATTAAGAAAGTTCTTGGCATTCCTATGCGCACAAGCACTGAGAACCTTATGAAACTTGGAGTCCACAACACGCTTGAAGAAGTTATCGAGGCTCAACAAACGGCACAGGTTGCCAGGCTTTCGATCACACCAGCGGGGAGAAAGATTCTGATTGACACTGGAGTCAACCCCCTGACGCTCGAAGTGCAAAATACGCCACTCGATGATTATATACGCTCTCGCATCAAAGTATGCCCCCTTCCACGAAATATGCATCCACAGTACAACGCGGGCAGGCGTGTTGCTCGAGCCTCCTCTCTTTTAGCTCAAGCTCACAAACAATCGTCTGTTTCATGCTTTGTTGATGCCGCCCAGTATGTCGTTTCCACTCGCTTTGCGGTAGTATCCGTAGATACTAAGGGTCAGATTTTATCCTCGGCGTCGGTTCGAAGCCCTTCTTCTTACAAAGCAGAACAGATGGCCATTGCACTAGCACTCCTTGATCCACAAAGGACTGATATTTATACGGACTCTAAATCCGCTGCTAGGGCCTTCGCTTGTGGTTCCGTTTGCAAGGAAGTTTTGAGAATTCTCGCTCACAAGGAACTCACCCACCACACAATTAATTGGTTCCCTGCTCACCTTGGCTTAAGGGTTGGAGGCCTTCCCAATGTCAACGAGCTAGCCCACTCCAAGACGCGAGGCTTCACTTACCGCGCCGGGACTTGTGCTTCTCAGACAGAGGAGTCAGCCAGCAGCCTTCATTTTAGGGACATTTTGACTACCTTCAACGAGATCACGAAGCATTATCAATTAGGCCGTAGGTCATTTCCATTGCCACACGAAAAGTTGTCTAGGCCACAGGCAATCTCTCTTCGCATGCTTCAGACGGGAACATACCCTAGCCTCGTAACCTATAGCCATTACTCCGATATTTCAGAACTTTGTCCAGACTGCCAGAATCGCAGTGATTTTAACCACATGCTCTGGAGGTGCCCCTCTTTACAAAGAAAAAATGAAGAATTTTCTGAGAACTCCTTTCATTTAATGCTCACGAGTCCGGTTCTCATACACTCTAAAAAAAGGGGAGCGAGAATGGAGAAACGGGCTCCGTTGCTCCTTCGGCGCAGCGACTTGCTCCCTTTCAGGCGCTTTACCCGTCGCGCCCTCTCGCGGCAAGGACCAAAGGAGCAACGTTCCTCCTTCAGCGTTCAAGTTTCTCCTCATCACGGGGGTCTTGCTCGCGCGAATGCGCACGCCAAGCCTATAGCCGGCCGCGGCCAGTCGCGAGCGATTGCTTTTACCTAAGATTGTTGTAAGCAATGCAGGAGTGACGTTTTCTTTTGTTTTATTAGTGTAGAGTAAAAGCCTCTCTTTTTTTATCGTCAGGCACTCGCACGATGCTCCGCACACTTCCATGTGTGTCTCGTGTTGTTTCATACTACCAATTTGTCACGAATACAAGGAGCTCTGCTTCCCAAGCAGTCTTACTTTATCGATTACCTTAGAGTGTAAAAAAATAATGATTTTTTTAGGTGTCGACATACTTGGTAAGCCCACGCATTTTCAGTTTCGCACGGCACCAACAGCACTCGTGAATTCAACGAGGCGCGTAAAAAAGCATCACACTTTTCATCATTCTAGGAAACCTGATACCACTGTACACTCCATGCGTGAAAGTACGATCATATACAATTGATAGAGTTATACGTGCCACTACCGCCATATGGATGTTCTTTGCAGTTTACCCCCATTCGAATACGGCCGCCGTGGCCGGAAGTCGAACCTGCGTCCTCCAGCATAGTCACACGACACCCAATAAGGCTACGCTACCACGGCAGGTGAAAGCACAAAGGGAAACGGGCTGCGAAGTTTCACCGAGTGTTTATTCGCCAGGCTAGGTTATAACCATCAGAAACTTTTAAAACATCATCATAACTAAACTTTTGTGAAAAGCGAACCAATGACTTCTGTAGGTTAAACCAAATTCTGAATCGCATTGGTTTTGAATTGCCCATGCCAGCACTGAGAAGTAGGAAGGAATTATGCACGTGTGCAGTATGCCTTTCTCGTCCATGATTCTCCTTTGTCGTGAGAAACTCAACACAAAATGCACTTCTAGTAACAGCTGTGCACAGCAAGTGAGTACTAACGCTCACTCACCTTTGTGAAAAGAGTATTCCGAATCCAGAGCAATAACCACCACAGCCGCAGCGCTAACAACAAAATTGTGGCACGCGCTATGATTGCCAGTTGACTCGCGAGGCGAATCGCGAGAGGCATATGAAGCGGAAATGTATGCAGACACAACATTATATAAAGTTATAGTAAGCTTGCGCACTGCAGCGATAGTTCCTCCACTCAAGTATGAGAGCTGCCGCGACGTCAACAGCCACTGTCATAGCTCACGAAAAAATACCGTCGGATGCGAGGTCATCGCTTATTTCTCTCGCAAGACCCGCGTTGTAACGTACGTATACACTGCTAGGACGGTCGTTACCGCATCAAAAACCTTGTCATTGAAGGGCTAGTGGTGTACTGTATCCATGGCTAACGATCACACTTGTGGTACGCACGTAAAAAGAATATAAGCAAACGTTAAGACGAAGCAACTAAACGAGGTCGACGTGACCACAGAACACCTACCACGACAGAGACAAAGTTTGGTCCGCATGCTGCGCCCTCTCCAAGTAACAAGAAGAAAAAGAAACGTGACCTCCGAAGTGGCTAACGCGCGGCAAGTGTTTGCACTCTCAAAGGCTTCAAGAAAAAAAAAGTAACTGTGGCAGTGGTCAACAGATGGCGCAGCGTTCGAAATGCCGTGGGCAACTATGCAAGGCTTGGGGGTATCCGCCTTCGTGAAAACCTGATAAGCTCTAGTAATTATTCCGTTCATTATTGTGCAACCATTGATAAACTCGCGTTTTCTTAGCATCAGATACAATATATTTACGTGTGCGCATGTTGTGGTATTGATACGAAACGTAAAAAAAGTGTAATAAAACCGACTTGTAACCTGTGCCACTATGGTCAGTCGAAATTCATCGCTATATAAGCTGGCGCGTTTTCATAGTATGGTGTGAGTAAACACGTCGTAGTGTTATTCGTTGCTGTGAGTGGTTGATTGTGCTCTTGTTGCGTACTTGTTAGCGTATATGATAGCATATATTTGTTGCGTACTATATGTGCAGTATGTGTCCATGTGTGCATGTGTAGTTATATGCATTGCACCAGCGTTTATTTAGGCTTCCGGTGTCAGTGACAATAATCCGCAATGGGCTGTGACGTAAGAAATCCTGAATGGGCTGAGGCGTAAACAATCCGCAAGGGAGCCGTGAAAGTGAGTATGACAATGTACGTCGCGGCAGGCAACTTTTTTTTAGTTTTGTTCAGTCCCTCTAGATGGCGCCAGCTACCACCTACTTCACGGTTATGACGCTCTCACACCTCCAGCTACTTATATAACGTTGAACATCTGTCTATCAAAGCTGCAATACTGAGTCGGAATGGTTTCGCTGCGATCGAGTCTACGGTTTGGAGGCACATCTCGTGACCTGTGGACCCGTAAACGCATGGATAACCTCGCTACACTATGTGAATCTGCGAGAAATAAATACAGCATGCCTAGCATGCACTCTTCAGGTGAGGGCTCTGCAGTATATATCCGTGCCTATCGGAGTGAACGTGGCTTCGCTGACCGAACGAAACGTACTTGCTTCGTCGTTCTCTTTCGCAATGTGTTCACCGCCACAGGTTCGTCTGCTTGTTTTTATAATCATTTCGTGCAATATCAAGCTCAGCGGGACCGTTTTTTGTAACTTTCAGTGCCGTGTACTCCTTATCAGTCGAGAATTGTTGCATTTGCTAAGCCTACTCGCTTCGCCGGGGGGCAGCCATGTTGATTTTCATAAGGAGGAACGTGTTTCTCCGTGGATAAGGGAGCAACGTTTCTCTATTTAAAGACGAACATTGGGGACATCGCCGTTTCTCCCTAAATGGAGAGAACGTCACTCCATTTTTTTTAAGAGTGTACAACAACTCAAGGCTGTCCAGAAGGCCCACGATGCGGCGGTGAGGCTGGGCCTCCCCGTCCCAACGTGGGAGCGGCCCGCGATTCTACCCCAATAAAACGGGGGTGGAATCCTTCAGGACCCCAATAAAAGTTTTTCATCCATCCATCTCTCTCTCTCTCTTCCCTGTTACGAGATACCCCACGAAGCTCAGTCCACGGGACAACCACAATGGTCGCAATTTTCACCGCCATGTCACGCAAATGCGGACGCCCCGCGAGGTGCATGAAAAAAAAAGGCAGTCAACGGTCGAATGACGACGAGCGTCCACAGAGCAGGCAAAGTGTCTGCTATGCCCTCCACCCCAGCCCTCTCGCAGTGTTTGTCGCGGTCACCATGTAGATGTGCACAAAGCACCGGGGAGGGATAAAGAGAAGCAATAAAGCGAGCGACCCGCCGGACCACTGCAACAACAATAACGGCTGCCGCTATAAAGCAACACCCACGTAAAGACAGCGAGCACGGGAAAGGTGAGCAGGAAGGAGATTCCGTTACCACCCTCTCACTCTGTTGTGGCGTTGTGGTCGCGTATGTATGTATTCAAACAGTCTCTCTCTCTCTCTCTCTCTCTCTCTCTCTCTCTCTCTCTGACTAACACACACACATTCACTGGATGTCAGAAGTTCACGCTGGATAGTTATAATGCATTTAGGAGTAATTCTCTTTTTTTTTTCCTCCTTTGCGTCCCCGCATCTTTTCCCACAACACTGAGGGTGATCGGCGAAGGTAAACATGAACAGCAAGAAGATTCGATTACTGTGTTTTCACTCACTCACTCACAGAGTGACAGATGAAAATTGAGGAAAATGGACGGAGATCACAAAACAGAGCACGCAAAAAGTGATAAAATACAGCAAACAAGCTTTAATAAAAGAAATTTAAAAAAAAACTCGGGACACCTATGCGACAGGTGTGCGAGCGCAAGCGCGTGCGTATGCACCGTCAGGGACAAAGTAGCCCCATAATCAGGCGCTAAATCAGCGGCCATTGTCTTCTCGCGGAAACCGAGCCAAGGCAATGGCCGAGGCGGTGACCGCCGTCCACTTACAACGAGCGTGCCCACAACACGCGCAGGCACAACGGGTATCCACTGTGCGCCCGCAGGGGGACTAAATAGAAAGCAGAACTGCATGGACGGTCTTCTGCGAGGCTATTTAGAAAGCGAGACGACAGCCTGGGTCCACCCGGCCGATAAAGGAAAAAGAAAGGTGATGACAGGCCCGTGTTTAAGCGGACAATTGGGACGTGCGAGCGGCCCAACGAGGTGCGTTGGATGGGCGCAAAAGTGACCCACATAGTCATCACCATCATCCGTTTCGGGCGTACACAGCCAAAACGGGAAACAAGCGGGCAACCAGTGCGCCACTGTGAGACCATAATAGAGACGAGCAGTCCAAGCCTGGATCGTTTCTACAACGAACTGTCGATCGTACGGTGTGTGCCGACGAGTGGCCGTGGGGAAACGGCGCCGGCCGCGCCGCCTTGCATCTATGTCTCTATGTTGAGCCGTTAACGTTTCACAAAGAGCAGCGTTCACACACCTAGTGACCGACATATTACAGAGTGAGGCCTCGTCATGGGGGAATACGAGATACGAAAGTATACTGGTGGACACTACAAGTGCAACAAAAGGTGCTTTTCATGAGGGAACTTGTTCAGTAGAAGAGAAGCTTAACTCGTGGTACGAAGAAAACAAGAAGGGTGGTACGGTTTAAATATTGCGCGTGCTATAAAAAGATCTCAAAAACGAACGCAGCAAAGGATCATATGAAAAATTGTCAGCATGGGATGGCCCTAACGAATGCTCCCAACAGGCGACGTGTACTAATATGAAGAGAAACGTTCTTGGTCCACTGCAGAACAGACCGGGCTCCTCAGCGGAGCTTCCCACTGTGGCTCGCTACGACATTCCCGAAAGATGAGTCTATAAATAACATCAGCGCCGGTGTGCACTTCTTTGAGGGTTTGCTTTTTCTCCGGCTCTTTCTTTGAATCATCGCCATCCTTTTCACCTCCGGTATATAGGGACTTCCGCTCAGACAAACCAGTTCAGGTAAAATTTAACACTTTTCTTGTCTCTGCTTCTTTATGATAAGAAAGTGTATTCTTGGCCACGCGACGGCTCAAGCAACGAAAAAGCCAATTCACCGAAGGATAAAGGACGCGCAGAAGATCACAAAGCATATTTACAGTCGCGGCACCATCATTCGTTGTAGTCGCTGAAAAAAAAAAAAAACACGTTCCCATAGACGCAGAGTTCCCAACAACTTGTCATCATCATCCCCCCAGTCCTGTGCATTCTGTGCCACGTTATACCTGCAAAACTTCTTAATATCCTCTGCCCGCCTGATTTTCTTACTCCCCCACGCGCGTTTTTATCATCCCGGCATAGAAATTTCCCATAACTAGAATGGAGCATCAGTCATTAGTAATTACGTCGCGCGCTCGTTTCGTCCGAGCATTTCTCGTGCTATTCCTCGAACACGATCCAGTATATAGTTTCGCTACTCGACCTACTTTTCAGTCCTGCCGTCATTACCGTTGTAACTATACAAGCGCAGCCCGACTAAAAAATTCACCGTAACGGCAGCGATTGTTATATAGGCGGCACATGAACTGCAACTCGTGTACGTCTACTTGAAAAAGTCACGTTGCTTTATTAGACCAGAACGGCCTTCACGGTAAGACTCTATACGGTTAAAGCCGTTTTAACAATCTCGGGTGAAGCGAGCTACGATTTACACGAACACTCGAAGCTGCTTTAGCATTATCCATGTGCAAATGTGGATAAAAAAATTCCCAGGCCACTATCCCATGTGTTGCTAAGGGAGCGTTGCCTGGGAACGTTTGACCCCCCTGTAGCTTTCTATAATGAATTGCACGTTGCATATTGCACTTGACGAAGCCGCATGTGGAAGAGAAAGATGAAACAGATAAGATAGACGAAAGGCAAGGATGTTACCTATACTTTACAAAAACTGCTATGCTACCCCACAGTGAGGAAAGGAAGATGGCTGTTTGAAAGCTGAAAAGAAGAGTCGGTAGAAAAGTAGCAGAAAAGCACAGTTTCTAATTGAAAAGCATAGAGAACTTAAGAGAAGGGTGAGCACACACACCTTACAGTCACAATACCGCTACTAGTCCTTAACCACCGGTGCACGTGTGCTCTCTTCAAAGCCTTGCGCCTCCGCCCTTCATATGCATGCGACGACTTCTGAGGACGACATTCTGAAATGGTTACCGCCGACGTCGGTCTGTGGTCAAGGCGAGACGGAGCGACTGCGAGTGATTTTCTCGGCCCATTGTAGCGAGGCGGCAGCAGAATGGTGTGTTCTAGCGCTTCCTCAATGCCACAGTTGTCGCAAAAAGGGTGGTCAGCCATTCCGATGCCAAAAAGAAAATAAGGTGCCGAAGACACGAGTGCAGCTGAATATGGTGGCTAGTATGTCGCTCTTCGGGAGGTGACTTGTCCGCGCCCCTGGAGCTGTGCGCCAAGGATTCGGCGTTGAAGATTTTGTCACGGTTGATGGTAAGCTACAGTGGTAACAGCTAGCCCGCTGGAAACGAAAACTGTTGTGGCGTCCGGTGGCACGTACAGAAGACAGAAAAAGAGCCGGCGGAAGACGACCGAAGATGCCCAACATTTGCTGAAGCAATCTCCGCGACAGGTGTGCTGCAATGCCATGTGCCGAAGTCCAAGCGAGCAGCCTTGAGTTGGTTGAGATTACTTTTCGAGTTGAAAATGCAATTCACGTTGACGTTGGAAGGACGCTGAACGCAGAACTAACGACCGCTGAATGAACTGACGCTGAACGTCAGTGGTCCACTCAATAGCTTAGCATGATAATAACTTAGCAATCCCTTCACATGATGACAGCACAGGCTCAAAGATATACAGATGACTTGGCGCCCCCCCCCCTTCAATAATTAAGGGGCGAGGGGGGGGGCATCCCCAGCCAACTGTGCGCCATCTATAATCTACAAAATACAGGTAGGCAGATTGGGCGAGATAGTACGTTCCCACGATAAAAAAGAAAACATAGAACAGTCCTTGACGCTCAGGACGAAATAAAGAAGCGACCGACACGGCGCTAAAATTGTGTCTGGCTTTACTGAATAAGACACGCTACCTATATAAGGTTCCGGGTCAGGCGACTGCTTGTTGGCTCTGCGCGGTGACTGTGTCTCGAGATACACTTAGCGCCGCGTGAATACACATCCTGCGATCACCGCGGTCTCATCCAAGCGACGAAGAGTATTCTTTAACACCCGCAGTAGGCGTGTAGCATATAATTGGTCCGCGGCGCTGCGCGAGAAACGAGGAAAATCTGCATTCCTGCGCAGTGAACGGGCACGGTAATCGTTCGCCGAGTCGTCATATAAGCATAGAAGTTGCGGCACGCACTGCGAACCCACGACGAGATTGGATCTGTCGTCTTAAGTTCCCGTGTTATCGTGCTCTTTGCTCGAACGTCATATAACGGACTACAGCCGCAGCAAGAAGCGTGTTCGTGAATTAATATTATTAATGACAATATCTGAAGTTTTACGTCCCAAAACCACGAGATGCCTATGGGAGACGCGACGGGCTCCGGAAATTTCGGCATTCTGGTGTTCGTTAACGCTCACTGACAACGCCCATTACACGGTCCTCTGCCCTTTCACCTCCTACAATATGCGACCACAGCGGCGCCAGTCAGTGAACTTTTTTTGAGGGCTGTTATGCCAGTAATTGAAAAGCCGATGCGTCCGCTCAATTTATAATCAAGTCAGTGATGGAGGCGACATTTTGCTGTTTGGAGCAGATTCTGGAGCAGAAAAAATGGTGCTTTGGAGCAGCCCCAAGTGTCTTCGGTGAAGAAAAAAATGCGGCAGCTTAGGGTTGTCATTGGTGTTTCTGGAGCAGATGGATGTTCTGAACGACTTCTGAAGTCTAAAACAGCACTTTAGCATCTGATAAATATTTATATTTATTATTAAACACGCCGTACGCTAGTATGCTGCTTGTATATTTGGCGTAAATTATGGGCACGCGGTGTCAAGAAAGTCTGGTGTAAGGGCTGTGTAGGACACCCCTCACAAGTGTCCCACTTGAGAATTAGCTTTAGCGCGTGATATAACTGAGTTAACAATCAGCTTTTTTAAAACACTTTCTATATTTTACTGCGTACCTGTGTTAAATGCCCCTCAGCTATGTGAACTATGAAAATCGAAAAAATGTGAAAAAAGTGACTGAATAGAACAATGCAATTGCTCGAGCTCGAACCCTATGCTGGTTTTTTAAATTTTATTTGAAAGCAGGATCTCGTACTTATACGAACAAAAATACAACCCATACTAAAAATATGAGTTGGACACCATAGCTTGATATGTGTCACCCCTTGAGGTTTTTCTGGACTTACGCCATTGAGTAGCTCACTAGGATGATAGTGTGTACAGCTTGTTTTTGGTTTCGCTTAGGCTCACGGGATGGTCCCATGGTTCAACTTCGTTCTTTAGTTAGACAACACCATTTTGGAGCAGGTTTGGAGCAGTTACTAGTAAATATTGCACTTTGGAGCAGCATGAAGCAGCATTTGTCTTTTGGAACAGTTTGGAGCAACCGGAGCAGCGCTTCCATCACTGTCAAGTGTTCGGCGTTGCGCAGTCGCTAATGTTAGGTGCACGTGCATAATCGTGCCCTTGCAGCGTCTTGTTTTCGTGCAGATAAATTTTACGACGGTATTTTCCGTAATCAATATTTTCATATTGATTTTTACGCTATGTATGGATGCGTGTTGGCCAACACAGGGATAACCGATAGCACTCGCCTTTACGGCGGTCCGGTGGTTGCAGTGAACGCCAACCAGAAGGTGCCGGGATCAAATCCCGGCTGCGGCGGGCGCATCTTATTGGAGAGAAAATGGTGCAGCCCCGTTTGTTTAAATTTAGACGCACGCAGAACCCCAGGTGGTCACGATTTCGGAAAGCCTTCAATAAGGCGTGTCGTAAAACCAAATCGTGGTTTTCGCACTTTACACCCCAGTTATTATTATTTCAAGTGACATGGCCGCCAACTTATGGGCATAAACTGCATTGTCTAAGGAAATAACGTTTAACTCTCCATTTCTCTCAGTTCTGGATTGTTTCTTCTTTTTTTTTTCCCCAAGGCATCGTTATTCGACCCATGCAACCCGCAACTGGAGCAGAGTCGAAGCTTAGTTTGCGGGAAACACGCTCGGCCGACTGTAATTCCGTTGGTCGCTCAACGGAATCGGTGCCGCCTTTTCCTTTTGCACTCCGCGCAAACACTGCACCGCTGCCAGCAGGAGGGGGCTGGCAGGCATAAGCCAAAGTTGAAGGGGAGGGGAAAGGGTGGGGGGTGCAGCGAAAGGATATTCGCGCGCGTGCACTTCCACGTGAAGGCATGCATTCATGCATGGACGGTGGAAGTACAGTGCCGTGCCCAACGACAACATCACGCCCGACTGGTGTACCCACTTTTGCCGAACACTAACCGGCGAACGTGCGTGCCCATCGGGTCCCCGAGACACGTTTTTGTTCTATTCGTAGCGCAACACAACGTGTGTAGTGGTTACAGCAAGCTGTTAACCGAGGCGAGGTATGGATACTAGTCTTGGCGCGGTGTCACAATGGCACGCGAATAAGAAACGAAGTGTACAATAAGCTACGTGTGATTTAATGCCAAATTACCGTTTATAATTATCTCGCGCGAAACCTGCGAGGTATACGCCAATGTCACGAAACCAATTTGGAAATACGATGAGTCATGCAACCAGGAAGATACCATGGAACTCATAGTGTGTTTTTGTGAGTCAGAAAGTTTTTCATCCATCCATGCTCGACAGCTGGGACACACTGCACGAGTGCTGCCGTTCTGTCGCCAAGTATACGGCAAACACATAGCGCGTAACCACGGTATTCAATGTGTTTGAAAATTGCGCACTACTTTGTGTGTGTGTGTGTGCAAATTGCGCGGGAAGGCCACCAAAACAACGGGAGGTGCACGGACAAAGGCAGCACAACCACAAGAGGCCGCCGCCGTCGCTTGTTACAGCGACGGTACCGCCTTAAAACGCCTCTATAGAGCTACGTCGCCCGTCACGTTGTCCTTCACACACTCTACACTTTTCTTCGTCTTGGAAGCGTGTCTTTAGCTTGTTCTTACTTATTATTCTTTTGAATACTAGCAAGGTTTGCCCGCCTATCGAGAGGTGCACAACAAAATGCGCCACCCACAAGAATGTACTCGGTGTAGCTTGTGCCCAGGCGCTCCAGTAACGGTGCGCAAAGCATTTACAAGGAAGCGATGAATAATCGCCCGGGTTTTACGCGGCGAAAACACGATATGATTGTCAAGGCGTCACAGTGGAGGGCTCCGGAAATTTCAACCATCTGGTGCTCCTTTCCTGACATATCACACAGAACAAGTGCCTCTAGCATTTTACTTCCACCGCAATCTGAGCCTCTGTGGCCGGGTTCGAACCCACGACTTTCGGGTGAGAAGTCGAGCAAGTTCAGCACCGCAAGTTCCGTAAACCACTGCTCAGCGTAGAAGCTATGGAAAGGCAGCATTAAAGACAAGGTTAAGATTTATCTGAAGAAATAAATCAATGAAAGACAATGCACTTTTTTTTTTCGCGAGCTTCGCATCGAGAAAAACCAGCTGACGGAGATGTAACACGTACACCTGTAGCGCGTCGCGAACACGCGCACGCAGACATTCTCCAACACAACTTCCCCTCTTCCGAATCACTGGCGGGGTCATGGCTAAGAGTGAAGGATCGATTGCATCCGAGTTTGCGCTCATCGAGACATTTACTGCAGCCCACACCAGCGCGCATATTCTTCCGTCACAGTAAAAAAAAGTGAGGGGGGGGGGGGGGGACATGATGATTCGAAATGACGACGCTCGTACGGAAGTTCCGTATACAGTCGACTTCCAAGTGCCGCTGTACACAAGATTTTTGTGACGGGCACGGCGCGGGACGGCGCGAATTCCTGCGCCTCAGTCATGGACGGGGTTGGCGAATTCGATTACCGGCACGCAGCCTTCCCATTACGCGTCTGCGCTCGTAGCGACGCTCGTATACCGCCGCCAACTCGACGGCGGGGCACAACTCTCCGAAGTGCTTACAACAGCGTGCAGCTCGTCGTCAACCAATCAGTGACGAGGACGCGTTGATTATGATACATCGGCTCCCGTCCGATAGCGCAGTTTCTGTTTGCCTTCCGAGGTCGATGGTATGCGGGACGGGGGCCTGGTTGTTAGGCGCATAGCTGGGCGGACATGCGCAAAAGGCGCCACGTCTTGCGAGTGAATTGATGCGGGCGGAAGCGCTCCGCTGCAGCGTGTCGGTCAACATTTGACGCGCGTTCATCACGCGTCAGTGGCGCGGAAAATAAGCGAAGCGGGGTGACAGTCCTCGAGGTGGAAGTTAATCACGTGCGCGCGGCGAGTGTTTAGTCTTGTTATAAATGACGTACACCCGAAGGAAAAAGAAATGTGCACGTGAGGCGATTCCGTTTGCCCTGAGAGGGCGCCAAGGAGACAGAAAGGTAAGGCTTTAGCCAGTGTACACGAACGTGGACTGCAGGGAACTGGAAGAACGCGGTTGTAAACGAGCAACGCGAACATACATACATACATACATACATACATACATACATACATACATACATACATACATACATACATACATACATACATACATACATACATACATACATACATACATACATACATACATACATACATACATACATACATACATACATACATACATACATACATACATGCATGCATACATTGGAATACTTTATGTGTAACTTCTTATTAGTGCACGTTTGTGTGTGCGTGTGTGTGTGCGTGTGTGTGTGTGTGTGCGTGTGCGTGTGTGTGTGTGTGTGTGAGAGAGAGAGAGAGAGAGAGAGAGAGTTCACCAGGGGTAACTGCCTGTAGCTCATGCTTCCCACGATATACGTGGCGCAGGAGAGAGAAGGCAGTTGGAAGGGACCGAGAGAATAAAGAAAGACGAGCAAATACGAAATATAACCGCGTACGCGGAACAGTGGTGCCAGTCGGTGCTTTTGAAGTCTATCGTGAAGGCTCGTGGCACAGGCATCAGAAGTCACGAACGCCACTAATAACGCAAGCATTCAGCGCGGAATACCTCCATGCGAGTGGGAAGGTTCTCATTAACATGAAGAACAAAGGGAAGTCGCGTAGAACAAACTAAGGGCTCCAACGCAGCAAAGAAATCTAGTGAACCATTCCACGCAAACTATTAAAGCCCATACGCAACCGCGCTGCAACTTCCAGCGCCACGAAGAAAGAAAAAATGTTAGAATAATAAGAATGAAGGAAACCCCAGTTACGGCCCCATAACGCGACGCGCATGCGTAATGGCAGAGTGAGACGTTCACTCTGCCGTCGTTCTCATTCGAGCGTTTCATTTCCATATTCGCCACGCAGTGCTGCGGGATAAGCGACTGCAATCCGCGCCGAAAAGCACGCGGCCTTCCCTTAACAATTTTCCCTTGTTCTCTTTATTAGCTTACTTTCCTTCTCTTCGCTAGCGGACGCCGGCGAAATGCAGTCAGCGCCTTGGAGGACGGAGCCTTGGAATTAATGAAGTACCCGCCTGCCTGCCGCCACTGCACGTGGCTTTCGTACGTACACCGATGCAGAGACGCTGAGGGAGAGAACTGTCTGGTAGTGCGTGTTTGGCGACGTTATTGCATTGCCGCCGGTTTAAAAGCGACGACGTCAGCGAGAGAGAATACTGTCTTTGTGGCGAAACTCCCGGCGTGAATAGTGTAATTGCTTTCCTTCCTTCCTGCGCATACGGTGTAGTCACACAATGGTTTATCTTACAAGCACGCTTGTGCTTCTAGAAAGAAGCCTTCTTTTTTCCCTGTGAATCATTGCTGTAGGGTGAACAATCGTACGGTACCTCGAATCAGCGACACGCTTAGATAAATGAAATAACTTCTACTAAAGTTAAGACCACGATGCGTAATTGAGGCACTCCGGATTATCTTTCCGAACACGTACGGTTCTCTGTTCTGTATTCAAAGCTAGTTTTGTCACTGCTTGGTGTTAAGAATTGCGAAGTGCTTTATTTCCTTGCTCATCGTAATGAATTCATGCAGATGCTTTACCATATACATGTTAATGACAATCGCTCCAATTACATCTGCTAGCAGTGCCTATACATAGTGATGTGGCAATTCCTGCTTGGGAACAAGTATATGACGTGCCAGTACATGTTAGTATATAAATAAAAATACACAGCTGTATTTGTCTTTTCCTTTATTTTAGCCCTAGCGGAAAACATAAGTTGTCGAACAGGCGTCCTCTAGCGTTACGCCCACTTGCACCGTGATTACGCTTGAGCCACTAAAGGACAACTCTAAGAAAAGAAATAGAAGAGTGTGATACTCTTTCTGATGAGTCCTCAACCATCTCTGCGTATATGACTCTCCAGTTTACTCACCTTTTGGGTATACCCATCACTCTCCGGAGGGATATAATGGATATCCAAAGAGTGTCTACATATATCTGTAAACATGTTATTACGAGGCAGTGCACTCCGCCCCGTCGTAGACGCATCGATGAAGAAGAAGCGGATTCGGCGCGCGAGATCCTAGCTACCCTGAGGTGTCACACCTACCTGTAAATATTGCACGTACACTCGTTTCTCTCTTCCGTATGCTTGTAATCCCCGTGAAAAAATGGTGGACGTGCTGGGTTACAAAGCGCCATACAACGGAGCTCCGCAGTGGTCGTCAAATCGGAGTTTCCGTGATGGAACACGGGACTGATTCCACGGCCACCTCTCCGTTGGCCTCGGCAGCGCCTGCACCATCCACGGCAACCCCATTTGTTGGGGTATAACCCATTTGGGGTATAACCCGTTATACCCCATTGGTTGGGGTATAACGTCTCAAAATCACGGTTAATTACGAGGGACGCCATAGTGCTGGGCTATAGAAATTTCAACCACCTGAAGCTCTCTAATTTGCTCCCATATCTAAGTACCCGGGCATCAAACATTTTCGCCTCCATTGAAACTGCGGCCGCCACGGCCAGAATTCCATCCCGCGACCTGCACGTCAGCAGTCGAGCGCACCATAAGCAGTTCCTCTTTTTGATCGTAATCATATACGGTACGTGGCAAGTCACAAAGCAGAAAAGTCAAAGGACTCTCTTTACATTAAGTTTAACTTTTTTTAGAGTGTACCACCGCGGGCATGCGTGACAACGAGATCAACTTGCATGGCACTTGCGGCGTCACCCGGCTGTTACCTCTTACTTCCAGGGTTTACCAATTGGCCTCCCGTCAGGGTGACAGAACCGTCCGTCGACGACTGTTTCAAAAGCGGGGCACGCACAGCGCTATAACGGACTTTCGTGAGTTTCCGTCCTCTCCTAAAGCTTACAGTATAGCTGTCGTGCCCGTTTCGGTCACTAATGCCAGTCTTATGCTTGCCTTTTTCCTACTTTTCCATTCTGAATGCGAGTTTTACTATGACATGACACTGCCAAAAATTATATGCACACCCGCAGTGGAGTGCACAGCAGCGCTTTGGGGGGGATACGGGAAACGATGGCGTGCAAAGATTAGTAATGCGAGGTAAAAGGTGAGCATTTCAGCTAGGTGCGACGTCACAGCATAACGAGCTATAATATCATGATGACAGTAAGCAAAACATTTTTGTTTCTGTGATGTGCTAAAGAGTAGCAGATCCAGAATGAGCGGTCAAAATAAATGATAAGTAACTCGCGACTGAAAAAAAAATGGGGACATGCCGATTGCTCGTTATTAATATATAAGGTTCTACGAGTCGAGGACGATACGATTAGGAGTTACGCCGTAGTGGAGAACTCGAAAAGGTCGGATCATCTTGTGTTCTTCAAAGTGTCCTAATAATGTTTGCGCCACGGCCGGGATCGAACCCTCGACTTTCGAGTCGCAGCCAAGCATCGTGGCCAATGTACCAACGAGACAGACCGGACTAGTCACCGTGTCTCCGTATATGCCGCTGGAAAACGCTCTTTACAAACACAATTCTTACTGTCACATCACGAAGCTTTAGCAGGAAATGATAGTCGTAATTCACCGACCGTTCATACCATGTTCCCGGACAACGCAACCGTCTCATAACCTAGCTTTGACGCAGCACGAATGTAAAATGAAAAAAATATATAGTAATGACAGCAAGAAAAGGAGTGGGAACGGATCCATTCCTCGCTCTGGTTGGCGACTCCTTTCTCGAGACAGGCGGCGTAGTGAGGGCGACCAGGCGATAATCGCGGCAGCAGCAGCAGCAGTAGACCGGACATAAGTGCTTCACGGCTGCCTCCTATACCCTGGGAAGGGAATGGAACGCCGTAGTCGACGACTCGAAGCGTGGAAACGGGGCGCCCTCCGTGAGTATATATCCGCTGCGGTGGGAGGAACACGGCGGTCCGCAGAGGAGGCTGAACCGCGTGTTCATGGGTACACGTTCACCGTCTCAGGCGTTGCTTTACAAAGCTGCCCTGGATCTGTTAGCATACTCCACGTGCGTCGCCTAGCAATAAAAAGTCACATGGCGTCCTAACATTTTGCGTAATATCGAAGAAATAAATTTTGAATTGAATTGAATTTCTTATTATTACGCTACGCGCTAGTGTGTACGAGAGCTGCAAGTCGTGACAGTTAAGTCAGCATGAAAATTGTGGGTATAGTACGCGAATGTGTCTAGGCATCGTACTTCAGGCTTCGTTGGGCTCCATCTGGCCCGAAGCCACTTTGCCGCAAGGCAATGTTCAACAAATGTTGAGCAGTTTCACTTCACCGCCCTAGCCTCTTTAAGGCCTCCCAATTGAATCGGCTCACGAAGTTCACAACGACGCAAAAACACAACACTAAAACAGCTACAAAGGCGCTCGAAGCCCGCAAGCACTAATCCGTGTACTACCCATCCTTCCCTTGGTTGCTGAATAATTGCAGCACCAGAGTTCCCCCTAGTATATATTGTAAGAGACTATGAGCCTAAAACGACTCATATAGGCGTAAGCCATCCTGTTCAGCACTTCACGTGGTTTTCGCACAGCCTGCGTGATTCGCTAGCCATCGACAAAGCATCGATGTTGCGAGCGCGTCATTAGACGACGTCGCCAAATTTTCCATAAATGAACATTTCTGCCTTTTCCTATCTCCAAGTATATTGCACCTCCAAATCGTTCTGATCACGTACCACTATAGCTTTTTTTTTCCATCAGCCTCCATGTGTAAAAAAGAAGAAAGACGATTGGGATGACTCCCTTTGATTGCAAGTCTGGGAATTACAACATCTCTAAACGACGCTTCGTCTATAGAGGTTTACACATCTCTTTCTCTCTCATACTTCTATTTATCCGCCGCACCCACTCATCCTATCTCTCTCTCATGCAGCTGCGCGCCCTGTCAGCGCAAAACGAGTTGAATGAATTGCGACAGCAGTGCCTCCACAGGTGTGCACGCACATTAAACTCACTCGGCGCACGAAAGAGAAAGAAAAAAAAACGGGCGCGCCACCGATGCACCTGTTGCCTACTATGCGCCGCCGTTCGGCTTACTCAGGCGAACTCACTGTGCACCCGGAGACGTACACGACGCGACTCGAGGAAGACGATGCGGACCGCACGCAAGCACGCCTTCGCGACAAGAATGACCGACCCAGCAAATGCCACGAGAGTATACGCCACTATACCACCTCGATCGCGGCATCCTGGGGGGCTGTCTCCAAGGCATGCGGGCGAGGTGCACGCGGCGCGCCGAGAACACGCCAGGATATCTACATGTAATGAGGTCGAATTACACTGAACTGCACAGCATAGCCGAGTGGCACTGCGTTGGGGCCGCTGGCTACGCATGCAGGGTCCAGTTGATGAAGACTGCACATTCATAAGTGTCCTGCACAGCAAATAACACCGGTGTAGATTCGAGAGAAAGACAGAAAGACACTTCATTGGAAAATCAATCACGTCAGGAATTGCCCATCACCCCTAGCCGTCGGCCGGAATTACTTGAGACACAGCAGCATAAAGAGCTTGAACGAGAAGTTTTAGACTCACCAATGTAAGTTTGTATATATTAGTATATTTATTATTTTTGTTAGTTTTCATTTCGTAAAAACCAAGCGGCATAGGGTAGCCATCGCCAAATAAGGTGACAACATCCGCTTGGTTTATTTCTTTTAATTTCAATAAAAGAAAACGGCTTGATAGATGATGATGACTTGCAGAACGTTGGGGTCCGGGCTGCAGAGCAGGGCATCCCAAGGTTATAGAATGTGTGAACCCTCGCACTGAATCGGACATATCGACATAATGCAAAAAATAAAGCTGAAATTGCCTTAAAGAGGCCATGGTGGCTCAGCGATGCAGTTCCAAGCGCGAAAATGTTCATATCTCTAAATATTGAAGCAAAGCGGTACGTACATCTTGCAAATGAAAACGTGAATTCCGTAATCGCAGGCTGCGAGCCATTGTTCTGTAAAGACGGAATTCGGTGTAATCTCTCATGCTGCCCACGACTGAACACATAAGTATATTCCACATGGTCGGGGCAGGCCCACACGCCGGAACTTTTTTTTTTCGGGGGAAGGGGTGGGGGGGGGGGGGGGACTTTCTGAAGGCTCTGAAGAACACCTACTTTTATTATTATTTTTTCTTCGGTAAAACACCCCCTCCATGAAAATTAAGGGTGGGGTAAGGCCTGTTTCAGGCAGTGGGTTGTGGATGTCGACGACCCCACACGTAAATGTACTGGTGAACCAAGACTCACTTGCAAAGAAAGGTGTACCGCCTATGATGGATAATGCAGAAAGGCACGCAAGAAACTAAACATTGCGCGCGTTAGACAAGCTCGAAAGAAAAGCGGATAACCCGTAATTTCGATTGACAGCCAAAAGTAGTGTGCATTCACGTAGACGGTTTGTTTTTGTATAAAAAACAGCGACACTGCAGATGGCCGTAGCCTATCTTTCACCGTGAACGTACCCCCTACAAGACGGCTCCATTAGTCTGTTTGTTTGTTTGTTTGTTTGTTTGTTTGTTTGTTTGTTTGTTTGTTTGTTTGTTTGCTGGTTTGTTTGTTTGTTTGTTCAACCACAGTTCCAAATGCCTAACTACAGGACCCCGCTGGCATGCTGTGCTCCCCAGACTCGCGCGAAGAGTCGCAATTTCTGTCTAACAAAACCGTAAGTACACACATTACAGTCACCCGTCAGCACGAAAAAAAAACGACCCCCCTCCCCCGCAAGAAAAAACAATGTCTCGCAATCCACCTATCACTACATCGACAGCACATACAACCATCAATTCCATCTTTATTCAAGTGCATACTAAGTTTCTGCACAAAGCTGCGCGCACAACACATCCATTGTACGCATACGTAATATTTTATCGCGAAAAAGCAAAACAAAGAAAGAAAACACAAGACAGACGACATGACAACGCGGTATGTATACAGCTCGCCTCAAGGCACCCAGTGCACACACACACACACACACACACACACACACACACATACCAGCGCGCGCGATCGCCATGTCATGTTTGAGCCGCAGCCTTTTGGTTGACGGACACGTCGGCGATCGGCGAAAATGATAGCCATCCTCCGATTGATCGCGCTTCAGCCCCGAGGAAAACCAAAAGGGTGTGCGTGAAAGAGAAGGGGCCACGGCCTACAAATACACGCCCTCGGGACAACACGACGAAAATGTAGAATCGTGCGAACCGAACCAGGTGTTTTGAAGCACCAACCGCCTGGCCCAGTTATATCGCCTAACAACAGGTCCGCCCTGCATGCCCAGAGTCGTGTATAACAACACGAGCGACCCCCTCTCTCCCTTTGCTCCTCATTTTAACAACCCCGTACTCGTCACGAAGAAAGAAAGAAAGAAAGAAAAAGAAAGAAAGAAAAAGAGAGAGAGATAAAGAAAGAACGATGGAACACGTTCCTTCCCCTCCACCGCCAATCCTCTGCGCGTGCAGCAGTGCATGCACGATTTGTCGTGCTCGACATGCCATCGCCGCAGAAAGAGGAGCAGAGAGCCCAAACGCGAAAAAGAACGGCGAGCCGCTACTGCTGCTGTGTCGTTCATTACACACACACGGGGGAGGAGGCGGACGCAAAGGACGTTTTTTTTTTTTTTTTTTTCCCCGAGTCGTGACGAAGTGCTGTGTCAGAATCAGAATCAGAATCAGATTTTATTGTTACTGTGAAGTAAAGTCATTACAGACAGTATACAGAAGGAGGTCCCGTAGTCGGAGACTGAATTGGGACCTCCTGTGCATGATGAACATAAAGACAAAATAAAACATAGCTTCGACAGGAAGGGCAAAATTTCAATAATCATAATGATATGGGTGATCAAGCACATTTCATAATATAAAGAAACCATGTAAACACGAGATGTAAAGAGAAAAAAGAAAAAATATATATATAATTATATACACACATACATATATACACACATACATATACACATATATATATACACACATATATATACACACATACATACATGTGTGAGAGCATGCTTTAGGGGCTATGAGAATGAAGTGCTACGTGTTGTATTGGTTGACAAAGAGCTTTTTTAATTCTTTTACAAACGAGTGAGGATTCATTACTTTTAAGATGGATGGAAGTGAATTCCATAAGGAAAGTGAGCTAAAATGAGCGGTTTGTTTGCCATAGTTAGTCCGGGCTTTCGGTAAGATGAAGTTTTTGTGGTAAGCAAATCTAGTGTTGTTGGTATTGAGAACTGAGGAGGATGGGATGATGGAAATGGGAAATAGCTCATTGATATGCTTGGATAAACATATGACAAGATTATACTTAACCATATCGCGCACTGTAAGGATGTTGTAAATGTAGAATAGTTGTTTTGAATCGGTGTAATGTGAACTAGAAGTGACTATTTTAATTGCTTTGTTTTGAACAGTCTGTAACGGTGCGAGGTGAGTGTTGTAGGTAGTGCCTGCCCCAGGTAGTTATACAGTAGTTGATGTGAGAATGAATAAATGCGTAGTATAGTGACAAGAGAATGGAACGTGAAAAAAAAGGGCGAGACCGAATGAGGATGCGTATACCATAAGACAGCTTTTTCTTAACATCTAAAATATGAGAGTGGAATTTTAAGTTTCTATCTAGTTTGACGCCCAAGTAAACACAATCATTACTAGCGTGGATCGAATGATTTGGGATACTAATTGAGGGATACGTTACTAGCGATCGCTGATGTGATGAAAAGAGAATGAATTGGGTTTTTTGAGGATTGAACTGTAATTTGTTTAGCTTACACCAGTGTAGTATATTGCAAAGATCTGTGCTCAGCTTATTTATTAAACAGTCTATGCTTTTATCGGAACTAAAAATCGTCGTATCATCAGCGTAGAGCAAATATTTACATTGTATGATGAAATTAGGTAGATCATTGATATAGATTAAAAACAAAAGTGGGCCCAGAATGGACCCTTGTGGTACTCCTATGTTCGTTGTTGTTTGTTTGGAGTAGGTACCGGAAATACTGACCGTTTGGTTTCGATTAAGGAGATAACTGCGAATAAATAACAGAGCAGGACCACATATTCCAATTGCTTCCAGTTTTATGAAGAGTATCTGATGGTTAATAGTATCAAAGGCTTTTGTTAGGTCAACAAAAACAGATCCAGCTAAACTGCCATCGTCAATCGCCTGCTTTAGAAATTCAGTAAGATATAATAAAGCGAGATCAGTAGAATATCCTGTTCGAAAACCAAACTGAAAATCAGTAAGAATGCTAAACTTTCGAAGGTAATTAGTTAGGCGCTTTTCAAATAATTTCTCAATTACTTTGCTGAGGAACGGAAGCACACATATAGGCCGGTAGTTCGTTAGCAATGATCGGTCTCCTTTTTTAAATACTGGGGTAACTCCAGCACGCTTAAGTTCGCGAGGAAAAGTCCCCTTTTTAAATATTAGATTAATGACATGTGCAAGAATGTCAGATATAAATAGAGCAATCAGCTTTATGTGTGATGGACTGATGTCGTCTAGACCAGCGCTAGTGGTTTTTAGATTCCGAATTACCGCGGTTACCTCATCGGCAGAAGTGGGGAACAAATAGAAGGACTGGGGTAAGCGAGTGATTTCGTAATCTAAAACTTGGTCCGATGGCAGATTGTTCGAAAAGAAGAAGTCACTAAATGTATCAGCAATGTCACGTGGATTTGAGTGTACAATGCCGTTATGAATTATTGAAGTAATGCTTCCTCGGTCGCCGTTTCTATTTAGAAAGGAATTTACTAATTTCCATTTTTTATCGGAGTTACTTCCACATTCCAATATTTTCTGTTCGAGGTATTTTCTTTTTGCTCTTTTTAAACAGTTGTGGTGTCTACAGTTGTGGTGTCCTCGCCTGAGAGATTTGGGTGCACGTCGAAGAACCCCCCAGGTGGTCAAAATTTCAGGAGCCCTCCACTACGGCGTCTCTCACAATCATATGGTTGGTGTGGGACGTTAAACCCCACATATCAATCAACCAAGCTGAGCGAGTACAAGGAACAGCGACTAGATTTATTCTTTCAAGATATACTTGAACTAATTCTGTGACAGAAATGCTGCAACACCTAAACTTACCCACCTTTTTGGAACACCGTCGTATAGCCAGAATAAAATTCTTGTTTTTGGCTTCTCGAAATATTTTAATGTAGCACAGTAGCTCATTCAGCGACCTGCCCAGAACCTAGGAAGTTACTACCGCAGCAACTCTCAAATCCCCGAATCTCCTATAAACACATACGCATATTCTTATTTTCCTAGAACCATAAAAGACTGTACGGAATTGTGAAACTTTAAAAAAAAATTGAATTCAGAACTAGAGAATATTTTCTACGTAAATTTTCGTGAATGCTAGTTTTTTTTCTATTAATTTTATTGAATGTACCGAATCACACAAATTTCATGTGACATGTAGAATTTAGTATCTTGATCCTTACCGTTCTGCAGTGAATGATGTATGCATAATGTAGGTGGTGAGTAAAATAATGTGGTGTACAATATTTGTACTTTTTTCGTCTATGCGTTGCTTCTTTATGTTTGACATGATACTTATGTCAGATTTTGTTCATTGTTCATATGTAATGACCATTGTGGTTTTTTTTAGATTTTTTTCATAACATGTGCCTTGCTATTGTATGTAAACAATGATTTAATTTATTGTAAGAGGTAAACAGCGCCAAACAGCGCAAAACAGCGTTCGCCTTGTGTCTTTCTATTTCTCTGTCTTCGTGTTTCGCGCTGTTTACCTCTCAAAATGAGTTGTTACCAACTTCCCCAGTTTGCAATGCTACTCACATTAGACTTATGTCCCACCCCTGTAACGGCCCAATCGGCCAACAGTACCTAAACAACAGTAAATAAATAAATTTCTTACGATATTTTTAGCGTTTACTGATGTGTTCAAATGTTGGTGTTGGCAATGAATATGCTTGCGAATATTGTGTACCTTCTTTTTTTGTACGGCTTGCTCGATGCGATGGTGCTTTTTCTACATAGCAATGCTATTTCTGAAGCAAACGCAATGAACTGCAGTTTTCATAATTAATAAACATTATGCATTTATTTCTCAAATTTCTAATAGGGATGTAATGTGTCACTTAAAGGGATGATGACACCAAATTTCGAGGCGATCCCAAACTTGTTGTAGGTTTCCTCTGTATGCGAGGACTCTCCACACGAATTGTCGGACACAACAAACGCGTAGAATGTATTTTAATTCACTTGTAAAAGTGTAGCCGAATGCTCACTTTCGCGATCTAGGCAAATCGCTTGCGCAGCAACACTGACGTTTTAGAATGGGAGAAGCAACGGCAGTAGTTGTGACGTCACACCAGATATGTAGTGACGATCAGTGACCTCCGCCATCTGCGAAACGCATTTTGTGAACAAGGAGAAAACTATCATGCCTGCTGTTACGAGTGTGCTGGAGTCCCTTGCAGAGACACTGGCTGTGTTACAATTCTTAGACAGCACGTAGACAGTCTGCGCAGACTGCTTAGAAGACAGCACCGAGCCCACGCTGTCCGAGAATTGGAACACTTCTGGACGGCTTTTGCGCGACGATGCGCCACTTCACGTCGAGAAGAAAAAGCTGGAATAAACAAGCATAATCGTTGTATTTTCTAGTCTATTTCGTGTTGAAATAAAAAACAAATAAACGTTACTCACACTGAGCGTCTAGGAAAGCGTCTGTTTGTGTGCAGACGACCATTCCGGCGAGATTTGATCTATCTGAGCCATAGAGTTTCCTAAAATTATCTAGAGGGTACTCTGTCGCTGCGATCGTTCAGCGACCATGGGAATGATGGGTAGTACACACATTTGCCGAGTCTTCGTACTTGCTGGCGGTGAATCGTATTTGCGGCTTCGTTTATTACTGTGTTTCGGTTTTGTATTGAAAGAAAGATTCAACCCTTCTGAACTTCGTGACCCGATTTGGAAAGGTAAGTCTACAAAAATAAGGTGGTGAAGTGCGACCGCTGAACATTTGCTGATTTCTGTTTCGTGAGATAACAGCTCCAAGCCACACGAACACACACGGAGCCAGAAGCATGTTAGAAGTACGAAGATTAGACAAATGTGTGTGCTACCCATCATTCCCATGCTCGCTGAAGTGCCCTGCCTTACAGCTCCCATGGACACTAGCGCCAGAGTTCCATCTAGTGTATATAAGGAAACTCTATGATCTGAGCAATTGGCTGAGCCGCCATCTTGTTCAGACAGCAAAGTGGCCTGCATCGTATTCGTCTACGATGCCGTCTTCTCGGAGCTGTCAATTTTGCCGGCTACGTGAGAATTGGAATGATAGTTCAGATGGTCGCCGTCCATTTAGCTGTCTATTTAGCCGTCTACGGTGACTACCGGAACACGCAGTGTGTGCGTCCGTCAGGGTGCTTTCGAAAAGACACTCGACGCGTCGTTCAGAGACACTTCGCGCGTTCAACAGAGTGGCTGTCTCATCCTCCATCAGCATCTCGTCCTCGTTCTGTACACCTGTTGTAAATATAAACGCTTTGTGTCCTTCTAGCTGCCTTTTTGCCTTGCCACTGCCTCGACGCTACTGCAGCTGGCCATGACGACTGTCAGCGCGCTTGTTTTGCTGGCGCTTGGTGTGGCAGGTGTGCACGTATAAGAGTAGACGAAAGTCAACGCGATATGCGTGACATCGTTGTGTGCTCACGTGACTAAGCGACCTATGCATCGACGTCACTGCCCAATTGGGCACCGCGAAACCGAAACCGAAAATAGTTCACACAAATAGAGCAATATTAAATTATTTAGCGAAAATACACGAATCTTGGTGCGTGTATCGTGCTTCCTGGGGCTGAAGGACACACTTACAGCAACGAACACGCATGCCACAAATTTGGTGGAACCACCCCTTTAAAAACGCCTGTTTAGCTGAAGAAAGTAGAAGAAACACCCGACCTTAGCACAAGAATGCTGGAATTGAAACCACTGTAGGGGGGGGGGGGGGATGCAATGCGGAAAAAGAACCTTGTGGCCGTTTAATGCCCGCCGCTAGGAGTGCTAGCAGTCGTGTGGGCCGCATGGTTCAACGAGAGTGCCCGCTATTTACGTTTACTATGTTACTCTATGGTTACTGCTCGTCCTTCTGACACTTGTGTCCTCGCCCGAGAGACAGTTACTGATCGTCCTTCTGACAGTTGTGGTGTCCTCGCCTGAGAGACTGTTACTCCTCGTCTTTGCTACAGATGTAACGTCGTCGCCTGAGAGACCATTACTGTTTCACTCCCACATTTTGTTATTTTCACGCAAGAATCCAATTTCTTTTTAAAAAATTCAGCGCCAGCAAAAAAAGAACGTAAGAGAGAGACGACACCACAATGCGCTAGCTTTAACACTTTTATTTCCAGGAAACAACAGAAAATATTTATCCGTGCGCAGCGGCACCACTAATTCACACAGTAGACAACCAGAGAGTATCTCTCCCTATCTAAGGTCAATTGATGGCGCGATACACTTGCGAGAGATATATCTTGGGCTTCAACTATCTCTCTCACGTCTTTATCTCTGTGCTCTGCCAGAACCGTGCAAGAACCGTACATTGGTGTGCAGCCTCCCTCTCCTCCCTTGCGCCCTTGTTTGCTGAAACTGAATATGTGTTCGAGTTCCGTTTACCAACACGCCCCACAAAATGACAAGGCTAATTTCCTTTTGGTTTCAATGCCAGCGTCTGCATGCATCGGCTTCGACAACGACGTGCAGCGAACCGCACTCGTCGGTCGCCTGTCAGTCGTAAGACGAGAGGCGAGCCAGTCAGACCACCCGGACGGGCGAGTCATTCGAAGAGCGGCTGCAGGGATACTCGAGCCGGCGAACTGCCCGCGAGACATCGAGTCAGTCGACGTCAGCGTCACCTCTAAGCGGATGCTTTCGGAAGGCGCACTCGTGACGGCCGCGCTCTCTCCTCTCAGGGGGCGGATCCCGAAGAGCGTCAGTGACAGTGAAGGGAAAGGGTGGCACAATAACGAAACCAGAAGCTTGGATGTGAGAGTGATGAACTCAAGGGCACTCTGAGCGAAGAAGTGGTGCTGGTGGTAGTGGTTAGAAGAGGAAGAAGGCGCCTAATTTTTGCAGCCCGGTAGGGAGCACGGCGCAGTGCCTTGAAGAAGTACTCATGGGAGCATCCTGGCGTCCCATACTACCACCCTCCTCCCCCAGTGCGCTGTGAGTAGGCGCCTGTGCTCTACCGTCTGTAACCCACCTTGGATCTGTCTTTAGGTCACTAGAGTTGAAGGTTGGGCAGGTATTGCACGGATTTGTCTAATCTTCGTACTTCTGGCTCCATTTGGGTTCACGTGACTTGAAGCTGGTTTGCCACGAAGCGAAAATCAGCGAATGTTCAGCAGTTGCGCTTCACCACCTTAATATTTTAGGCTTACCATTTCGAATCGTGTTTATAACCATCCGTTCTAAACAAAATCAAAACACCGCAATAAACGACACCACAAGTGCGATTGGAGGCCCACAAGTATACGAAGACTAGGCGAATCCGTGTACTATATATCCATCATTCTCATGGTCACTGAACGATCGCAGCGCCAAAGTACCCTCAAGTTAATTTTAGGAAACTCTTGTTACAGTAGGGGCACCGTCAAAGCCTCCTCCTCCTCCTCTTCCTCCACCTCATCATCATCATCATCATCATCGTCATCATCATCATCACCACCACCACCACCACCACCACCACCACCACCACCACCACCACCACCACCACCACCCTGCCTACGCCAACAGTACGGCTAAGATCTCTATCATGTCTCGCCAATCAGCTGGGTCCTGTGCTAGCTCTGGCCACGCTGTCACCTGAAACTTTCTTCCTCGCCCCTCAGCCGCTTGCATCCTCACGGAATAAAATCTGTTCTGTCGAATTCGCGACTGAACTGTGAGCGCATACCGGCTGCGACGATTGTACGGCACATGACAGTGCGCCCGCAGACCAGCCGGCTCGAAGCGTGCGATGATGGAAGAAATCGCATAGTAGGGCGGAATCTGACAGCGTCTGTACATTAGCAGCCGCCGTGACAGACTATAAAGAAGAAAAACACGCAATATCGCTGCCACTCGGAATCCGAGTAACCCCCAGCACACCTGTGGACTCGTCTCGGTTGACAGGCAGCGGAGAGAAGCAGCGCGAGTGAAACAGAAGCTTCGTGGGCATGAGCAGTATATTGAAGGAACACACAAAGAGAAAAACCATGTCCATCTGTATTAACAAATTACATTTCCACAACGCCAAAAACGCCACTTTCTCGGAAAGCGAAGCGCTTGCTAAGCCAGCTGGGAAATGTAGCACAAGAAAAGGCGGGTGGCGACGCCGCGTTGGAAGTTCCTGCTCCAGCTATCGTAGATATTTCCTAATATTACCTAGAGAGGACTCTGAAGCTGCACCGATCGTTCAGCGACCAAAGGAATTATGGGTGGTACACCGATGTGCCCAGTCTTCGTACTCACGGGCGGCAAATCACACTTGTGACTTCGTTTATTGCTGTGTCCGGTTTTGTTTCGAAGGAAAGAACGAACCCTTTTGAATTTCGTGACGTAATTTCAAATGGTAACTCTAAAATATTAAAGTGATGAGTCGCAACTGCTGATTGCCGATTGTTGTTTCTTGACAAAGCAGCTTTAAGCTACACGAAGTCAAAAGGAACGTAAAGTACGAAATCTAAGCGAATCCTTGTACTACCCATAATTTTCATGCTCACAGAAGCTCCACGCGTTACAGCTCCCACAGACACCGCCCGAGTTCTTTCTCCTGTATTTATAGAAAACTATATGCCAGCTATAGCTCGCCATGACGTCACAGATTTTTGACGGTGTGTGGTAGAAACTGCGTAATCATCGTTTTTTTTTTTTGTGTGTGTATGCGTGTATGTGGTTTTTAATGGATTGTGGAGACTGAGTAAAAAAAAAACACAAACACTAATCTTCGCGAGTTTCGGGAACTTGAACTGGCAAGTGGAGTCCGAAGAGGAAGTGAAAGCTCAAAGGAGAAGAAAAAAACGATATGGTGAATGCAAAAAAAAAGAGGAACGAAGAAGACGGCACATAAAACGAACAGGAAGCAGCGATATTTGTGAGGTCACACTGACGCCAGGCGTGACTGCTCCAGAGTGAAATAATAAAAAAAAATAGGATTACCCTTCAATATTACGTTCTAATTATGAACGTAGTAGTAGACAACGTACTAATAAGAACGCAGCTTCCACAGAATCGTGTTTGTATAGCTCTCTTAATTTTCTTTAATGACGCTTTTAGAAGGAACAGTAGTCCCGCAGTCAGGATAAATTGGTTCATGGACGGTGAAGACTCGACCAGCGATTAAAGCAAAACAAATGCACAATCGTCCGTGTTTCGGATGGTAGGACAGTCCAAAGGAAACAGCGTAAGAACGACGTTTGTGTGAGCCAGCCATGATTTGTCGCTCCTCGGCAACACCCCACTTTTCGGGAGTCGGAATGTGAAGTCTTCAACGGTCATTGCAGTCATTATTCACCGCTGCTTCATTCTCCGTTATTCATTTGTATATTTACACAATTAAGCAAACAGCCCATTACTCTACGCGCCGCTGGAGCCGGCGGGGGCCTTGAACCTGCTGCGCAAACAAAAAAATGCATCTTGGCACGGTTTTGATTTTTGGTCGTTCCTTTTTTCGTGCCAAGCGAACAACAAAGGAAGGACCGCAGGCTTTCAAGGCCTCTCCGGTGCGTTGTCTTGTGGAGCACGCACAGAGCGTGTGTGTTCTTGGCAGACTTCCCGAAACCGACATCCTGTCACCGTTGAGTCAGCATGCCTCCTTTAATGCCGTGCGCGTCTGGCACTGCAGTGGCGTGTCACGAGAGACAACGCACACCAGTCAGAGACAACGGAAAGAAATACACCGCTCTTGCGAAAAAGAAAACGACGAAATGCGCAAAAAAATAAAACATCAGGGAGCAGTGAAACTAAGGTGTTGCCAAGGTTGAAAGATAGAACAGTGCGAGAAATCGCTGGATCTTTGTTTATTCATGAGTGCGTCGCAAGGACGTTGGTGATTCTGCATACACTAGAAATTGAATACTTAGTCGCTTGTCTGCAAGCTTAATAATAATAACGGACGAGGGCTTAACGTCCAATAACTATTAGCGGCACAAACTAACGAGAAAAAGAAATGCCCAGATTGATGCCAACTAACTGTTGTTAGTTGTATAAAGTTGGCAAACGTTGTTAGTTGGCACCAGTTCTGTCGTTTGTTGTGCTCGTTCCTTTTTGTCTCTAACATTCATTAGACTATGCACCAACATTAGTTGTTCAAGAACGCGTTTTAGTTTAACGTCCCAAAACCACAATATGATTAGGAGTGACGCACTGCTGAGGAGGGCTTCGGGAACTTCGACCACCCGGGGTTGTTTAGCGTGGACCCTAATCTAAACTTTTGGGCCTCAAGCGTTCTCGCCTCTACCAAAAATGCGACCACCGCGGCCAGCATTCAATTTCGCGATCCGCGTCCACAAGCTTTCAAACGTTCGTTCGGACCGTGGCGTTTACAAGTGTACACCTGAAAACAAATCACGCACTTGCGAGTCTGCGCTCGTTTCGCGTTTCTTTCTCGTTTCTGGTGTCTTTTTCTTTTTGCGCAGCTCGTCGCTGGTTTCAATTACCTGAATAATAATAAGATTAAGCATATGCGACAAAAAGGAGCGCTGGAATTGGGCGAATCCAGCGTCAAATAGCTTCACTTTTCTGAATGACAAGAAGTATACACACTAATGCGCCGTATTGGGAAACTTGGTTCGGTGATGTGGTGGAACACTGTGGATATGGTGGAACACAGGCTACACGCATCTATGCCTCAGGTTTTTTTTTTTCTTATTTTCACGGGTAAGCGGAAGGTTTTGTTTGGTTGGCCAAAGCAAGACCCACGATGTGGGAGACGCCGTATACAGCCGAAAGCTCCGAAAGCACCGATATCGCATCGCTTACACAGGCAACTAGAATTTCGCCTCCATCGAATCGAACCCGCCGCATGCGGGTCAGCAGCCGAGCAGCTTATAAAACCACTGAGTCACCGGAACGGCGTTGCAGGGCGAGGCAAACTGCGCACTGAATGAGGCGCACAGAATCACAAACACAATGGCAAGTTGCAATGAGCTATAAGTTGGTGCGTGTTCATATTCGAAAAAGACAACGCAGTCAAAGAAAGCGAAGACGAAGAACAGACAGGGAACACACACAGCGCTGCACTCGCAACAGAAAATTTTTTCGAATGTATATAGATATAGCAAGCTAGACGTACAGTCTGGTTAACCACCCTATGCGACTTTCTTACATTCCTGCTCTCGCTCTCTCTCTTATTCAATGAAAACGTAAGCTTATAAGTGAAAAACCACGCATTACAAGCAAGGGAGTTACGTGATACGCTCATCAATAAAAAAAAATCTTTTTTGTGCATCGTCATCGAGGTCGGGCTGACGCAAGACTTGTTAATACGAAAGGCTTCAGGAGTGAATTGATCATGGTGCTTGAAGAGAACGACTGTGTTCAAAAAGGGCGGGTGCACACCAAACAGGTGGCGCAGTGCGATGTCAAACCATTGGCGTAATCATATTTCGAAGTCTGTCCGTGCAAGTTCGATACGAGCATTACGCGTACAGATAGAATACTTCTCTATAGAGCAGCGGAGCACGTGGTTGTTGACGCTGTTGTTGGGCCCGACTTGTATACCTCACGTTAGCTACAAGCTTCCATTCATGCTTAAATTGTAGCACGCGGTATAACCGAGTTAGGTATCACTGTGGCATCGGTCTTTCCATATTCACATAGCCTATCGCACAATTGAAACGGCCACATATAGTTTCAATGACATTGAATCCCTTTTTATTCGCCTTGAGTATGACGTCATTATTGGTGTAATTTATCGCCCTCCGAGCAGTAGTATCACAGGCTTTCTTGATAAATTGGAAGCAGTTTTCTGCGTTTTGTCGGGGCACCGAAATGCAACAGTTATTATAGGAGGTGACATCAACATAAAACACATACAACGTGCCAGACAGTGATTATGGCTATTTGTTGCAGTCTTACAACTACCATAACTTAATTACGTCACCAACGCGTATAACTGAGGTATCGACGTCTTTACTCAACCACGCACTGACAAATCTGAACACAAGGGTCACCGGAGGCGTTTACTTAGAGCCAATCTCTGATCACCTACCTATATTTGCTGTTTTAGATTCCCTTACGGCCACCATGAAAACAAAAAGTAACATCATAACCAAAATAGATTACAAGATATTACGCCAAAAAATTCGTGGCATTAAATACAACGAAATATACAGTGAGGACATAGACATCGAAACTGATAACCAAATCAAATACCTACAAAACGCTATAGAAAGGAGTAATCGCAAGGTAAAGAAAAGCCGCCATGAAAAACCTATGTGCCCTTGGATGACTGAAAACATATTTCAAACACTCAAGGCCAAAAAATACTGGCACGACAAATGGCGCCATAACAAAGGCAATCCCTACTACTTACAGCTATTTAAAGCTCAGCGGAATAAGTCTGTCGCTATGATTCGATCGCGCAAAAGGCAGTATTATACTCAACTAATTAGACAGACCGCTGGCGACACGAAAAAACTGTGGGAAATTATAAACGAAATCATAGGTAAAGAACGTAAGCAAACTGTGCTTCCCGAAACCTTTGATGAAGACGTTGTAGAAAATTTCAACGCATATTTCGCAGGTACTGGTCCATCACTGGCCAAAAAAATTAATTACTCGGGCAACATTTCTATATCGCAGAGCCCTCTGCCCAACACCTTCGTTATGTATAACATTGAACCTGGAGACGTAGTATCAGCAATTAATAAAATGTCTACCTTTAAAGCTTCTGGACTATACGGCATTCCTATTCGTATGATCAAAGAAAATATAGATGTATTAGGAGCAGTATTATGCCACTTATTCAATCACTCCGTCAGCTGCTCCAGATAACCATCTCAGCTGAAGATGGCTAAGATTGTCCCTATCTACAAAGACGGAGACCGCAGTAACCCTTCTAATTACCGGCCAATATCCTTGCTCAGTACCATTATATTATATTTGACAAAATTCTGTTCAGCCGGTTCCACAAATTCATTCAAAAATATCAGGTTATGTGCCCGCAGCAACATGGTTTCCGCCCAAATCACTCTACTTCATCAGCAGTGTTAACGCTAACTCAAAAAATAATGTATCTTTGCAAAGTAATATACTTGTGTGTGTCATATTTTTGGACCTGAAAAAAGCCTTCGATACGGTTGATCACAACATATTTTTACATAAGCTAAAGCATTATGGTTATCGCGGTAGCCCATTAGATCTTCTCACTAGCTACCTTCATGAGCGAGTGCAGGTAGCTAGAATGAACGATATTACGTCATTACCAAAGTATATGCGCACTGTAGTCCCTCAAGGATCCGTCCTAGGGCCACCTTTATTTTCATTATATATTAATGACCTTCCACAAATTTTAGACACTAGTGAAGTTATTATGTACGCCGATGACACTTGTATTGTTATAACAGCGGACAACATTAAAGATCTGCAAACTAAAGCAAACAAAGAATTAAAAAAAGCAAGTGAATGGTTCGTGAAGAACAAACTTACTAAAAACGTCAAAAAAACTAAATATGTAGTGTTTCGACCCCGCAACAATATCATGCCTCCTATATCACTAGATTTGGAAATAAACGAATTTCAACTTGACAAAGCCAGCTCATTTAACATTTAAATATCTTGGCGCAATATTTGATAAAAATCTGCACTGGAAAGAGCAAATAAACGCAGTTTGTACAAAGCTCTCCTCGAGATGCTACGCACTTTCACAATCACGTCATCATCTTGATACCTATACTCTGCGTACTTTATATTTTTCACTCATTCAAAGCCACATCTCATACTGTTGTGAATCATGGGGTACGACATATAAAACGTTTTTTGAACCTGTTCGCAAACTTCAAAAACAAGCCTTGAGAATAATCACCCAATCTTGCTACAATGAGCCGAGTATGACTTTGTTTATGAAAATGAATAATTCGTCTTATGATAAGGTACGCGAATTAAAAATTGCCACGTGTGTTTTCGATGTTGTCAAAAACAACCGGCCTTTTCATGCTTGTTTATTTTGAACATCCTCTCGTGTAATCAGAAATCAAGCATATGGAAATGTCAATCTTCCTCCAACGAAGAATATTTACGGACAACGTTTGCTGCAGTTTTCAGGGCCAAAAATTTGAAATAAACTACCAGCAGAAATAAAACAGTCGAATAATTTTCCATCAGTGCTCAAGTAATACTTACTTACACAGAACAATGTTTATCAGTGAAAACAATTATGATGTCATTTGTGTGTGTGTGTGTTTTCGAGTGCGTGCGTGCGTGTGTGTGTGTGTGTGTGTGTGCGTGTGTGTGTGTGTGTGTGTGTGTGTGTGTGTGTGTGTGTGTGTGTGTGTGTGTGTGTGTGTGCGTGTGTGTGTATGCATGTGTGTCTGCAAGAAACTTGTGAAATCGCTTAAAAATACCATTGTCACCCAATGATTTGGTTTTTGTTTTCGGTATTAGCCACACATATTTTAACCTTCATAATAATGCAGCAATCTGCTTTGTTTACTTGTGTTTTCGTAAGTTAGAACTGTTAAAAACAATCGTGCATTTACCGACACTTCCACTCTCCCTTTGTTTCGCTCGTGCAAATTAAGGATGCACGATAACTATCTGTATGCGTGTGATATATCTTTTTTGTACATGGAACGCTTAGTTATTTATTTATTTTTTGGACCCCCAACTAGCCTTCGGCTATGGGTCCAACCAGTCGTGATGTTATTTATTTATTTTATTTATGAATACTGCAACCCTAACATAGGGTTTTGGCAGGGTGGATATACATTTGGTAAGTTTACAAATCGGCAAACAAATAAATATAAAACAGGTAAGGCATTTACACACTTTCAGAACGAAAAAAAAAGAACAGTGGTTTGTAATAAACCGGCATAAGAACATATAGAAAAATGAGCGCTAAATTCAAGATGATCACAAGTGGAGAGTGGTTACAGTGATTGAAATAAACAACAGGAGCACATGTCATAGAAATTAGACACTCGTTGCTAGAGCTGCGCAGCAAAAAAGTTCAAGGATGACTGGGAAACAACTTCGTTACTAAGGTTATTCCATTCGGTAATTGTCCTAGGAAAGAACGAATACTTGAATCGAAATATTCTTGAATACTTGAATCGAAGTATGTTTCTGTATGTTTCACAGTTTGCAAATAAAGAATTGAATATTTCTGCAGACCACGGCAGCTGCGGAGCGGCCGGCTATAGCGATATACCGCGTGTGCTTTCAATCATGCGCATACAAAAAAGTTCAGCTGCTCTTCGGGGCTTCTGTGGTTCGCGACCCGAGGCCCGTGGGCAGGTAGCGAAGGAGGTTGGAGTAGAGGGCGTGCTAATAACCTATATTGACACAGGAGTGCAAGTGTCTTCCCTTCGGGGTCCATACGCCTTCCAGTTACTATCCTTGTGCTCACGTCTTAGCACTGTAAAATAGTGTCAGAAGTCTTTCGCGTTATTACAGCCGTGCTACGATTCGGGACGCAGCTGTCTATAAGAATATATCCCGCCGAGTAAGCTATTTTTTAGTTAAATAGAGGTCAATACAAATGAGCAGAAAAGTCTTCCGGTTTTCATTCATATCTCCCTCAACTAACACTTTTTTCTGAAGAGGGCAAAAAAAAAAAACGGACCACGAAAGGAGGCATGGCGATAAGTCTACTTGCACTTCTTAATTTTCTTCTGCTTTTTTTTTATTTCACAGAATTCCGAACATCTGGCGAGGCCCGAGTGTCGGCCGCAAGCCATGACTACAGTAACGTACACTCACCTCATGGGCAACCAAAACGCGCGGGTGGTTACAAAATCAAGCCCTCTCTCCCACTCATATCCAATGGCGCCAGCGACAACGGAGAAATCTGCAGCACAAAACAGCCTCGCGCACTCTCATCAAATATCAAAACTGCTCGAAAAGCGCTCGCTTCGCTTGCCCACCACCACTTGACCGTGGGAACCAAAGGACGCCTATCACACTTCTCGCCGCACGCACATACACGGTGCCCAACCGAGTACTCGTAAATGCACGTGTAGGCCAAGCGCGCGACCTGCAGTAAACGTTTACATCACAAGATTGCGCAAGCCGACGATACATTCGACGAACGCGTTGCATTAGGCGCCACAGTGTGCCTCGTTTGCGGGTCACACGAGTCTCCGCATTCAATACAGCCACGCATGAAACAGCCCGATAAGGAGACTGCTTAGGCGAGATAAAGGGGGTGCGCACTGAGCCTTCAACCGCAAGGTGGTAACACCACGCACCGATGGGTCATACTGAAGGCCCGCTCATACGCACCGTCCTGCATGCTGTACGTGCATCATCGTGCAGGAGGTGTTCCGGAGGTCTCTGCTCTCTAGTCATCCAAGTCAGCGTATACAAATCTCGGACACATCGCGTGCGGCGAGTTTTCTGCGCGTGTGGCAAGCGCGCGCACCTCACAAATGGCGACCTCCGCCGTTAGCGCGTCGCGCGGATGACGTCAAGTGCATGACACCGCTTGTAAGCAAGTACACTGCAGTCCAAAACTCACAGGGGTCCCTTACGCAGGTAGGCTGAGTCCAACTCAAAGTCTAAAGTCATGGACCTTCTTTTAAGGGCGAAGCTCCTTATTGTCGAGGCTTGTCCGCTGTTGTGGCGTTCTGCGCCGTAGCCGCCGCTGACGATGACGCAGATGACGATGAACAACCAGCGCTTTCCAGACAACACACTCTCTTTCTGCCATAACGGTACACCACGTGCAAGGGTGTTTTTTTTTTTTTTTTTTGAGAGGGGGGGGGGTTACCATCCCAAAACCATATGATTATGAGAGACGCTGTAGTGGAGAACTCCGGAAATTTCGACCACCTGGGGTTCGTGCCCCTAAATTTAAGTACACGGGCCTACAGCATTTTTGCCTCCATCGAAAATGCGGCCGCCGCGGCCAGTATTCAATCCCGCGACCTGCGGGTCAACAGCCCAGTGCCTAAGCAACTAGACCACCGTGGCGGGTAAGATTATGATGATGATGGTGATCACGGACAATGATATTTACGGACAACGGCAGGCTTGTGCAGTATATGACGTCTCAATATGCTCTACGATGCATTTTTCATGATTATAAACAACCAACAACCACCAGGGAGACGTGCACAGACCTCGTCTTTGCCAACTTCTGGCTCGATTCGATGCCAAAAAGCTGTAACCATGAAGGCAAAACAATATTCACGACCCAACACAGCATGCCTGTTATGACCAATAAACATTGCATCTAATTGTACACCACTTTGTCACTCATTCACATGCGTGTATGGTCAATTTCAAGGGTGATTTACGGTAACACCGAACGTTCGCCCATTCATCATCGTCCACTTCGTGGATATGCCGTGATTTTTCGTCTGTTTCGATGTATTGATAATATCGATGATCTCCCGCCAACCCCCGAAAGCTTCCTGCATTTAACGTAGTTCTGCATGGACATTGGTATCTGAGGCATTGCATGTTTTCTGCATCTCACCTAGTTTTTGCACGGCCTCCGTGATCGCGACCCACCTTAGACAAAACGACGACGGCATCGCATGACATCAAGTTATGTGACGCCATGATGACGTAATAAGGTCACGCCATTTGAAAACAACTTTTGTGCATCACTCGTGTTGATGTCGACGGCCAATTTTCGCATTTGTTGTCATCTAAAGCTTTTGGTATCATAAAATGCTATCAAGAAATCACGAAGCGGAACAGAAGTGTTCGTAACTCCACGAATTTTACAGCAATTCATTATACTTACAACGTACATAATTATACAGTTCCTGCAGAGGCAGACATCCTAAATTTCATTATTAATCAAATTTAACGACCCAGGCCAATTAAATGCTATAGTATTTTCCATGTTCTATTGTGACAGTTATCTGAACTTCCCGAAAGAACATTATATATATATATATATATATATATATATATATATATATATATATATATATATATATATATATATATATATATATATATGGGGGGGGGCAGGAATATTTGCCGAGGTATGACGCCTTACGGTAAAACTCTCGTAAAGCACAGTATACTGCGCTTCCCAAAGGGATCGTGCGTATAAAAATATTTCGAGAATGTAGGTGGTACAAATTAAGCAACAAGAGCAAGCGTGCAGAGAAATGGCCAAAGTAAGTCGCGCCTCTAAATAGAGACACAAAATAAACAAAAACTAACAGGCAATAGTGCCAAGAAAAGTATAGGGGCTATTATTAGTAGTTGCTAAATGTACGATGCTCTCGGTTGTGTTATTCAAAGATCGCGGGTACGGTCCCTGCCAGTGGCAAGTCATCTTTTGGTCCCCTTTTTTCCCTTCGCATTACATTACAATTTCTTCCAATGACATCCCCTGTAGTTTCTTTGGCACCATTGTCTACTCTCATTAACGATTAACAATCATTTTTCTTTTTCCTTCACGTCTTTTTCATACTCATTTCCCTTTTCCTGTTGCAGGGTAGCAAACCGGAAATTTTCTTCTGGTTCCCCTCCCTGCCTTCCATTCAACCTTATCCTCTCTCTAGTTCTCATTAACATTTGTACTACAACAACAAAAAACGAGCGTTTCAAGTTGAACTTTTTTTCGTAAGTGAGGACGTCATGTCGCAAAGAACAATGATGAAGCCCACGTACTCACTATGCAGTGCCGCGAGGGGCTTCCGAAGCACTTCATTTCCTTGTAATACCATCGGTGCGAAAGGCGAGGTCGGGGATTAGCGATAGACATCGGAAGTGGACGCGTTTTGTGCCGTCGTACACGTATTATTAAAGGCGGCGTAATCCGCGCTGTAGGACGAGGGCACTCACACTCCGGCATGTGAGAAGCTAAATGAACGGCCATCCATACCGATTAAGATAATGAACACATATAAATGTACGAGCCACGTCACGGGACGCCACGGCAAGTTTTGGTATATGACATATATGTGGCAACATGTATCGTGTCCCAACTCTATTATGTGCGACTGCGCACATATATTGTACAGAAACGTGTAGTGTGAGCATTATTCACAGACTACATATTCTAATCTGTGCATATTCATCAGTCACGGTGAAAAGCATAACCTCTATTCTGGGCTTTCGGTCGCAGACCAGCCTTTGCCGCAGCTGAGACTTGTACATTACGTTTGGCTTTAGGTACATACATCCGCGATACCTATGTGTACGTATCGCGGAAATCTCTACTCAAACAACATTATGAAATGTACCATTCTCCGCTTTGGTAAAGACCTGCAATGCCCTACCACTGAGACAATAGCGGCCATCTCCCCGTCCGCTTCATAGGGTATTCGTGTGCATTTAAACGTGAGAGCGTTTAAACGCGCATGAACGCTCCTATACGTTCAAATGCAGTTGTATACTCTATGAAGTGGACTGGAGGATGACCCCGCTACCGATTCCCCGAAGGTCAGTGGTAGAGCATCGATCGCGTTATTGGAAAGTCACAGGTAGGGATCCAGCCAGTGGCAAGTTATCTTTCCGTTCATTTTTTTTTTTTCACATTTTCATTACAATTCCAATCACTTCAAATAACGTCCCTTGTACTGTATATCAGCAGTCGCCCAGCATATTTCGACGAAGTGTGCCGGTAACAGTGAAACTGCAAAGTACGAAGACGGGCAGACCGCGGTCGAAGTGAAACGAACGCGGTGCACGATCGGCCGCCAGGTGGTGTCCGAGTTTCGTGTCGTGCCTTCCGTCTTGTACGCTGCTCTGCAGCTGTCCCATTTGTTGATGTTTACAAAATAAGTTCACGCTGTAGGTGTACTTGCTCGGAACCGCAGTCCCACGAAGGGCAGTGGTTACTTCCGTTACAATGGCAAAAACAAGGGGAAGGGGCAAGAGGCAGCGCGTAGGCAGATTATCTTTTTTTTTGGGGGGGGGGGGGGGCACTTTTTTTATTTGAAGTCAATGGGGCCCGGGTAGGCAAATGTAGTCGAGTGTTATTTTGTGCCCTATGCTATAGCGAAAAAAAATTCGGGGGGGGGGGGGGAGGGCACGGTGTGACTTTAATAGCTACGTCCCTAAAGAGAGGAGGCGAGGCACTATTTAGAGAACGACGATAAGTTCAATTTTACAAACTACACCCGATTGTACGAATCTCTTGATCTAACGAAGAGATTTCGGCATACCAGTGGCATAATACATTGGACTTAGCGAAAATCATGTGAAAAAACAAAGTTGACAGACCCGAAACCACATTATCAGGGGTGTCATACGAAGGTCCTAAGGTACAGGAGCCACGCAAGTTTGAATATATGAGTGAATTGCCACAACGTGCCGAATTATGCATCGGGCTTAGTAAAAGGAGCCAACAAACATCCAGGGCAAATTACCATAGGGATATATCTCAACATAAACTCGAACCAAATAAGTAGGTGAAAGAGGGGAGATTTTCTTCCACTTTCGACACTGCCGCGTTTTACTTCGACCGTGCGCGTTCTCAGGCTATCGCTTTCGAAACGTCTGTGCCTCCCTTTCGCAGCTTTACTTTGACGAGGATATATATACGTGAAACCCGAGCACGGAACCATTGAATAGTCCAGTGGTCTCGAAATCGCCTC
Organism: Rhipicephalus microplus; assembly: GCF_043290135.1. NCBI lineage: Eukaryota > Metazoa > Arthropoda > Arachnida > Ixodida > Ixodidae > Rhipicephalus > Rhipicephalus microplus. The sequence continues at coordinate 139,371,764 of NC_134706.1, forward strand.
AGACATGATTGGTATGTGGGGTTTAACGTCCCAAAACCACCAGATGATTATTAGAGACGCCGTAGTGAAGGGCTCCGGAAATTTCGACCACCTGGGGTTCTTTAACGTGCGCCCAAATCTGCACTCGCCTCAGCCAACGGGCCGCAGTTAGTCCAACAAGTACTAAGACAAGGGGCTAGTTAGTACAAAATGTCGGCTAACATCACCTTTCGAAAGAAAATATTCTCCGCATCTCATGTACGGGTCATTTTTGGAAGAAACAAGATTTGGTGCCAGAGTTTGAAATGCTCGTCGATATACCGATCTGGTAAATGACTCAAACATGTGCGCATATTGTGAAATATCACTTTTGTTTCATGATTATGTTTAAAAAAAAAGGCGTACACGAAGGATGCCTCACAGAACAATGCTTTAAACCAATCAGCTCTGCGATGCTCACGAGCATACTTAATGTGAGAATTAAAAAAAGTGGGGCGAATAGAGTAAAGTGAGAACCGCGGTACGCATGCGGCCTGCGTATTTGAGACTATATACTGGAGTATACAGGGTGCCCCACGTGACTTTAGCCAGAGTTTTAAAATATGCCGGAACACGTAATTACGACGCGACCAAATGCATGTTGTCCACCGTTGCCTGGAGTTAGTCAAACTATTTTTATGTTCTCAAATATTGTTTAATTAGATCTGTTTAATTAACTAACTCTTTAAGTAACAAAGATGGATAACATATTTCAATAAGAAAGTTGTAGATCGGTTTGCAAAACGTCCAAACAGATAGTTCCGAACTTTATATCTGTTAAGTATTACTGCTTTTCTGCTAATTACACATGCCCAATAAACACAAAAAATACCACGTGACAAACCCGCTCGCGCGTCAGTGCGCACGATGATTCTAGTGCTCCCTGACGTTCCGTGTATATACGAACGCCGCCAGAGTAAAGGGACAAGAAGGAAACGTTCTGTTCTCGCGCTATAACTATCGTCATGTCATACCAACTAACCCAAACCACCACTTTTGTCTGAACAAGCCGCCACTGGAACCTGAACTTGCCCCGCCGCGGTGGTCTAGTGGCTAAGATACTCGGCTGCTGACCTGCAGGTCGCGGGAACGAGTCCCGGCTGCGGCGGCTGCATTTCCCATGGAGGCAGAAATGTTGTAGGCCCGTGCTCAGATTTGGGTGCACGTTAAAGAACCCCATATGGTCGGAATTTCCGAAGCCCTCCATTACGGCGTCTCTCATAATCATATGGTGGTTTTGGGACGTTAGACCCCATATATCAATCAACCTGAACTTGGCTTGTGTTGTGTACATATGTTTTGTGTAATAGTGGCTGCGCTTCCTACCAAGATGAACTTGGCAGCTTTTAACGTTAGCACCTTATCTAGTGAGAAAAGTCTAGCTGTGCCTTATGCATATAGGTACACTCATATATGAGAGTATATAGCTTAACATAAACCCTTCTATAACAGTATATAAATTCATATCTGGCCGTATACCCGACTTTATATGTGCTATTATTTGATCATATGCGGTCATATATAGAACATACATGGGCTATATCTGACATTTTGGTAAGGGTCTATGTTATGGCCATCCTCAGCTACCACCTACACGGGCTTTTCGCACGCACAGGCGTGGAACGGCTTAAAAAACAATAGCGTGGCAGCTTTTTGCACGGGGGAATCGAAGGAGCACGCTATTCGCCACCGGTGACAGCGACGATCTGAAGTTATATGAATTTCCGTTTGATTTCAAAAGAAAGCGACAAATACGGAAGTTCGCGCTTCGCTTTTCACCTGATCCCTGTTGTTCTTGCCAACTTGGTGAATTACAGCGACTATATCACAACTTAGCGTTACGATGAAGCGACATCCACAGGGCCTATCTCAAACTCTACCGACTTTCCCTGCAGCATCGAAGATCAAAAATAATAATAATGAATCGGAAATTACAACTTGACTCAGACGTCCCATAAATTTATTGCATTTGCGCTGCGTACTTCCTGCTATTCTGGTTTGTATTTATATTGGTTTTCCGCGGTAACAACCAATTCGACATTGTGTACGCATATACAAGTTTTTTTTTTCTTTTTTTCAATTACCAGGCAGTCTAACGACGCACTACGTTGTACAATGCCTTTCAAATTTGGATTACTCGTTCGAAATAACAATTATGATCGTTGAGTTTTACAGTTCCAAAACAAACCACGATATGGTTACGAGAGACATCGTAATGAGTAGCTTGCAGCAATTTCGAACATCTGGTGTTCTGTAACGTGTACCTAAACCTAAGTAAACGGGCCTAGAGCCCTTTCGCCTCCACGTGAAATGCAGCCACCACTGAAGGGATTCGATTCCACGACCTTCGAATCAGCAGTGCTCGTTCGAACTCATCTAGACGCGTCGAGGTCGCGAACTGGCACTCGCAGAATTCCACGAACGTCCATTTACATAAGCGCGCGCGGGCGTACAATGACCCCGCGACCAGTCCTGAGCTTTTTCTATTTTACATTCGCTATAAATCGACCGCAAAATGACTGGCTGGTCTCGTCTTAACCTGACCAACGGGCGCACACAACTCCCCCCCCCCCTCCCCAAATAAAAACGAAAATAATAAATAAGCTTCTAGCCAGAACAGCTTTTTCCTAGAATGGGGGACTTTCCATTACGTCGTGAATATCGTGGACGAAATATATATAGACACACACTGTATTGGAAAGGAAGAATCGATCATGAATACCAATACGGGACCTGGCATCGATCCTGCGGGCCACGCATATAACCAAGCGGGAGAAAAACAACGTAATAGAAAAAAAAACAGGCAAAACGAAACGCGCTCGGTGCTGTGCAAAGAAAAACAATCGATTAACTGACGTATACTAAACCGCATAAATTAACGATCGTTCCTCGCACGTCAACGTTTACGAGATCCAACCAGAAATGCTGCGACTGGCACTATTCATACAAAAATCACCTCTCGCATTAAAAAAAAAAAGTGGGAAGGCGAGAGAGAGGGACAATTGCAAAAACAGGAAAGAAACGAAAACAGTGTTGCCGGGGTACGGAATACGCGAAAGCGTATAAAATAAACGCCAACATCGCCACAAAAATCGTTCTAACAAGCAGGAGGAGGGCATCGACCATTTGGTTGTAATACATGAATAATTAGTGTTGCCAATTTCGGAACCATAGGAAACTTTCTGCTTCTCGTACAAGTGCTCCAAAAGTAAAACGGAGCACGCGCGAGCTGTGGCCAAGCTAGACTGTGACAGTGAATGCCAGCCCCCCCCCCCCCCCCCATCAGATGAGTGGTTCTTTATTTTTTCATGTGCGAGAACATAGTGCTATTACTGAAGTATAAAAACAAAGAACCACTTCTCTGATGGAGTATTCACACGCGTGCTCCGTTCTACCTTTGGAGCACCTGCACGTGAGTCGATCAGCCGAAGCACTCAGCGGTGCACCGCAACTTTTGCATAATTGAAGATGAGCCAAACAAAACCAAAAAGAGCGCGTTCGCAGTAAAAATCATATTACGCTTCTCTGTTGTCTCAAACGGAACACGCACAAAAGCACGAGAGAAAGAGAGAAGTAAATGTTTATTTTCGAAACAGTGCCCCGAGCAATGCCCGGTGTCACCATGAGGTGGGAGGGCTCCTTAGTCCAGGAACCCTCTACAAAAGCAGGAAAATAACTAAAATATACCGAAAATTTTAGAGTATCAATACGAAGCGCATGATACGCGTTGACCTAGCGTAGCACCCTATACTTGCTCTACGATTTAGAAATTCATCATTCGCCGATATTGCGGGCGTTCAAGCAGGAAATTTCGGCGTTTTTTTGCACACTCTTCACTCAATTGCGATTGCAAATAAGAATTTTCAAGTTTGACAAGCTCCCTCGGCAGAACGTCGAATTTCCGGCATTTATCTCGCACCAATAGCGAGAAAACATCTCGGGAAATTGCCTTTGTCAAGCACACTCTGTGACGAAAACAACGAAGTTTAAGGACTAGGGTTTGTTTAATAAACAACAAAATATACCAGAATTTAACCTAATATTTTCCGATATCGACACGTGCAAAGAAATGGTTAAAGAAATAACAGTGTTGTGAACCACGGCGGAGTTTCGGTCATAAGACTCGTAAATATAAGTCGGCAGGTAAGTTTCGCCCCACCTAAATGCAGCCGCTGTTTTGGGGGATTGAACCTGCTACCGAATACGACTCAAAATGCGATTTTTCAGTTTTCATGGCGCAATATTCCAACATTACTGAGAAGTACTTACCCCCAAAGGGGCGAGTTTTTATGTGCAATGTAAATCATTTGAAAATGGCCCCAAACGCGCCTGATCCTGTGACTGCACCGCGGCTACTCGACCTTTAAATGGCGTTTTCTCCGAACACTACCATTCGTCAGAAAAGGAACAACTGAAGATATCAAATGCAAACTCTTGTGACTTCTTTCTGAATACCATGAGCACTTTCTGAAACAAAAGAATAATGTTTCCACCAGGATTGTATTTTTTTACAAATGATTTTTGTTCTTTAAGAAAAGAGCCCTAAAGCTCTAGTCACAAAACATTTATACATTATTATTTACATTAATAATATACACTATTATAGTATTTACATTATAACACATTATTATTATACATTATTAAATCATTATTTTGGTTCAGAAGGATACCCTGGACACATGTAATGGCCCCGCCGCAGTGGTCTAGTGGCTAAGGTACTCGGCTGCTGACCCGCAAGTCGCGGGATCGAATCCCGGCTGCGGCGGCTGCATTTCCGATGGAGGCGGAAATGTAGGCCCGTGTGCTCAGATTTGGGTGCCCGTTAAAGAACCCCAGGTGGTCGAAATTTCCGGGGCCCTCCACTACGGCGTCTCTCATAATCATAGCGCGGTTTTGGGACGTTAAAGCCCACAGATCAATCAATCATGGACACATGTAATGACCAGAAGAGAGGTCATTTTACTATCAAAATCTTTTTTCACAAATGTTCCTTAAAGTATACAACGTCAATTAATTTATTTTTTATTATTTTTAGGGCTGCTTTGTGTTTTCTTGCCAAATTCACAAAACATGCAGTAGAATCCCCATTCAAACAACTTGCAAAATTTTATGAAGTTTGCTTTAAAAATAATAGAGCGATGGGCAATAGCAGTTGCACTACTGTGAGTGCTCCCCCTTTCAACGGCCAGTGGTACTTATATATGACGCCGAGAGCGACAAGAACAAGGCGAAGAAGCAACGGTTCCAGTCAATAAAATCAATCGCTCGCAACGACCCTTCTGCGCACCGGCGGATATAGCGACCGACCGTCGCCAGCGTGTATCGCCTCTATCAGCTGTACGCCACAAAAGGGGGGCGGATTCGGTCACGCCTCGTTCAAACAACACGGCGTCAAAGAAGCGGCTATCAATTCTCTTATCTGCCTACGAAGCCGTTCGTTGCGACCAGCCTAAACAGCGGAACCAAGCGAGCGCCTTCCATCGGTCAACGAAGTCACCCGCAACGAATTTTAATAATTATGTAAATCACTACGATGCTTACAAAGTTGTATCGTAGCGCGAGTTTCAGAAAGCGATGTAATGGGATAATTTTTTGATGGGCTAGTTGGTTCATGATGCTAAAGTGCAACGCGCAAGGTCAGTTCGCGACATTGAACACACACAGAAACGATTGATATGTGGGGTTTAACGCCCCAAAAGCACCATATGAGAGACGCCGAAGTGGGGGGCTCCGGAAATTTCGACCACCAGGGGTTCTTTAACGCGCACACGAGATTCTTTAACGTGCCCACAAATCTGGGCACACGGACCTACAGCAGTTTCGCCTGCATCGAAAATTCAGCTACGACAGCCGGGATTCGATCGCGCGACCTGCGGGTCAGCAGCCGAGTACCTTAGCCACTAACCACCACGGCGGGGAGAACACACACACAGGACAAGCGTTAAACCTGTGCTCCGGATTAACGCTTATCCTGTGCGATGCGTCTTGTACTATAGGGAGCGAATTTGCTCTCGGCACTTCAGCGTTTCGCGATGTAACAAGTTTCTCCTGTCGAAAGTAACCCCATTTCATTACGGCGACCGGCTCACCCTGGGAGTTGCAGTTGCCGAGCGCAAACTTACGAAAGTATTCCGCGTTCTGTTCGGCTCGTATTAGCTCTCTTTACATATCGTGCTTTAGTCTCATATACATTACAAACCGTTCCGAACTGGCGGCACAAACGTGGTTTTCTAAATTTCGGAAACATTTTTAAAAAAAGCACAGCCGCGCCGCTGGAAACGACCACGCATTATGCACAAGAACGGGGCCAGTAAAATATTAGACAGCAGAAAACGCAAGGATAAATTGATACTGACAAACAGATAAATCGAGTAACTAAGTTTCATTACACCATCCCCCATTCTGGAACAGACCGTACCGTAACGACAACGCGACAAGACTCCAACACAGCGCTGGGCAAACGTCTCTCAGAAATCTTCTCCACAAAACGTGTCCAAGGCAAGACAAGCCGGGGTTTGAATGCGTAGTAAGGGCATCCCGAAAACGAAAGTTGTAAGAAGAAACTGTCTCCACCGCAAAGTGAGACGACGACCGGATTTGTTTAAAACTACTCAGCTGACTCACCTGTTCGCTGCCGGCGAAGTGCTCGCGCCCCAGCTGTCTCAACTTGTCCGAGGTAATGTATCCACATCGCTCTTCGTCGCACAGATCAAACACCTGACGCAGTTGGTCGAGTATCGCTTCGTCGGCCATCACAAGCACGCATCGCACAGAAGCACACACACGTTACCGACGCTCACACGGGACTGTCATCAAACCGTCGTCACCGACACGAACGCGCGAATCGGCGGCGCGACTGCAGCACGTCCGACGCGCGGAACAAGGCCGGCGCCATTTTGCCAGCGCGTGAAGATAACTTTTCGGTCCCCATGGCAACGAGTGCAACAACAGTGCGCGGAGGAACACGCGCCATGCCCTCAGAGAGGCGGCGGGCGCAACGCGGCTCCATTGAAACTTTTGCGGCAAACAATGCATGAACGTAGCCGATTTGTTTGTATCTACAGGAAGTTTCTGCCAGGTTCAGGTGCCATAACTACTTTAAGGATTTACTTTGTACCAAGGAAGCACGCGATCCGGTTGCAAGACGCAACGTGGTTACAGTACTGTAATGTGGTGCCATTCTGCTCTCTTGGCCCACCGCGAGTCGAGTCCGTCAACTGACCCGCTTTTATTCGAAATACAGCCAATATATCGAGTTTCCAACATATTTTCGAACATAAGAAGCCTCTTGCCACTTCAGTTAGTTTTATTACATAAACTCTTTGCTTACGAAAAATAGGGAAAACCGCCACTAGCAGACGACACGCCCAGGGCGTAGTGACGCCATCTGTCGACGTTTAACGCACGTTTTAACATGAAAGTCGACTGAGATGTTGGCGCCACTGTTTGAATCTGCCCATAAATAAGACCCGTGCCATACTTTTGCTGCGTTGTGCTGTTCCCTTTGCATATGAAACACTTTAAGCAAATTAGGCTCTGTGTGTAATTTTGTGTAAGGGCATCATTTGCGGTAACTTTCCTGGTACGGATATTTATGTACAGGAATATGCGCTGTGCGTCAAAAGCCATGTTCGAAGTGTTAGTTTAAATACACTCTTATGAAGTGGCACTTTTGGGAATAGATCCAAGAACCATAAACACAGATAAGCATAAAACAATGTATCTGCAACATTTTTTGTACGTTACCACTAGCACTGTATAAAAGATTTCTTTCTTCTTTATCATTCACCATCCATTCTTGTTATGTTTGATTGCAATATATATTTTTCAATAATTGCGGACATCCAAAATACCGGAATGTATTCTTCTCGTATGTGAAAGAAAATCCTTAAACTCTTTGAGAACAAGTTCTTACGAGTAGAGCATACATACATACATACATACATACATACATACATACATACATACATACATACATACATACATACATACATACATACATACATACATACATACATACATACATACATACATACATACATACATACATACATACATACATACATACATACATACATACATACATACAGACGGACGGACAGACGGACGTACAGATGGATGGACAGACAGACAGAGACACAGGCAGAGAACCTTAGTGAAGTCCTGATTAACTAGCCAGAAAGCACCAGACTTGGTCAGTAACTAGTAACGCAACAGCGGTAACTAAACATTTTTCAGTAATTTGTAACTGTCACTCGTTACTCTTAAGGTACAGCAAATTGTAACTGTAACAGTGTTACTTTTTTATTCAGTAACTCTAAACAGCAAACACTACTTATGCACAAAAATATTTTATGCCCAAATAAAAACTCAAAATGCCTGGTTGGAAACTAAAAAGCATCCTTTGCAGGTAACGTCGCAATTTCTTGCGACTTTTATCTAAAGAGGCAAGTGGTTCCACAATTCAGCACCAGAAAATTGTATCTTAACTCTCACGCGTGATAGTCACCCGTGTCTGTTCTCGCCGTTCCTGGGTAGATGTAAACTATCAATCATCTGTGGCACGTACCAACCAACGGCTATGTGCCACACGTCTGGCGGATATGATTTGACGACGTACGCAACGGCATTGTGTCATTTTTCAGGTATTAGCCAGCGAGTAATATTCGTCAAACCATCTTACCCTGCCATACTAGTTTTGGTTTACCGGGGGTGATCACGAGAGCGCCCAATAGATAGATAGATAGATAGATAGATAGATACATAGATAGATAGATAGATAGATAGATAGATAGATAGATAGATAGACAGATAGATAGATAGATAGATAGACAGACAGACAGACAGACAGACAGACAGACAGACAGACAGACAGACAGACAGACAGACAGACAGACAGACAGACAGATAGATAGATAGATAGATAGATAGATAGATAGATAGATAGATAGATAGATAGATAGATAGATAGATAGATAGATAGATAGATAGACAGATAGATAGATAGATAGATAGACAGACAGACAGACAGACAGACAGACAGACAGACAGACAGACAGACAGACAGACAGACAGACAGATAGATAGATAGATAGATAGATAGATAGATAGATAGATAGATAGATAGATAGATAGATAGATAGATAGATAGATAGATAGATAGATAGATAGATAGATAGATAGATAGATAGATAGATAGATAGATAGATAGATAGATAGATAGATAGATAGATAGATAGATAGATAGATAGATAGATAGATAGATAGATAGATAGATAGATAGATAGATAGATAGATAGATAGATAGATAGATAGATAGATAGATAGATAGATAGATAGATAGATAGATAGATAGATAGATAGATAGATAGATAGATAGATAGATAGATAGATAGATAGACTCCGACATGAATCCGACACAAGCACGAGTTTCATTGAACGAACTCGCCTGCACAACACCCGTTCACACACGTATACGTTAACAAGATTCAGGCGTGCTCGCCTTTGTTTGAGATGTCGCACTCGTGACACGGCTGCTGACAGTCAATCTACAAACCATTGTGCATCCGTGGTAACGTTACATGGTGATGCATGCCGAACGTGTCTATCCATTGTTTTCCTGAGCGTGGGAAAGCGACACGCCGGTCTGCGTTGCAGGCACAGCCTACTGAATACAAACGGTGGCAAGCTTTAGGTCGCCCTTTTATGCTGGATCAAACGTATATATTTGATTTCAGAAGCGCAGCGCGTTTCGCGGCTTGTACGAATTTCGTGTGATAAATTGCGCATGTCGTCTAAATCCTGAAGCGCTTATAATATAGGTAAGGCCGGCTGGTGTAACTCGTGAAAAAGGCAGTTGATTGCTCCGCAATAACTGCTTCAGGCGCCCCTATACCTCATCAATTACTCCGAGGGGAAAGCTGAGAGAGTATAGTGTTCATTTTAACACAGCGCACACAAACGAGCACAGAATAAGAAAGGAACCGACGACGCGACCGCTGGCTATCAAATAATTTTGTATCCGCACACATGTAAATATAAACACATATGAGCGTCATGTGATGCAACATATGCGTATAGAGGTTACACATTTATGAAAGCATGCGTAAGTTAAGCAAGACAGGAAATTACGAATCTCAAGTGACACAGACCTAAGTGAGTTCTGGCTGATACAACACCTTCCCCACTTCTTGATGTTGAATGTCCCAATTATTTTACTGACGCTGCAATCTTGATTTTGAGACTTGTATGTTTATGAAAGGAATGGTCCCACAAGTGAGTATGCTCATTTTTCTTTAATATCGTTCTCTACGCATCGCTCCGTGTGTGTGCGCTGTGTTTAGATGAAGATTTACCAGCTCGCCGAAATCCTCCACCTCACTCAGAGTAGCATTCTTTTTGCCTTCATAACTCTTCTCGCGACTTCTCATCGCCAATGTGAGCGCTAAGTGTTCAGCCTATCTGGATTTCGCGTTTTTCGGCTACGCGCTGTTATCACCACTTGCGCAGTCAAGAACTTACTACAACGAAGTGAAATCAGTCGATCGTGCACTGCGAAACAATGCAGAGCGGGCGTGCGACTGGGCCTAGTGATATAGGAGACTATTACATATATGATATGCCTCGTACATACATGTACTGATCGACAGGTTATTTTGTCATGACTTATGACGTCACCTGAACAGACTGCCGCGTCCCGTGTTTTGCCCAAGAGATGGCAAACACCAGGAGGGAATAACGAACTCGTTCCTTCTATTTTTAAAATCGTGTTTTGAAGCCCTTTGAGACAGACAATACGTCTGACAAAGTGCAAATCGAGCCGTCAGCATCCACACATATCTTGGCACCAGATCTGACATATATATAGCAGGCTCACGAGGTCAATTTTTCACGGTAGCTGATTCCACCTATATTGACTGTGTTCGACGTAGAGGCGTCCATACGGTGTCCTCGCTCGAGCGCGTGTTCAGAAAGCACACATGATGGCTGAACCATCCTCGGAGATGGCGCGCTGGCAGGTTTACCGACCGGGTAGCGATCTCGGAGATCATGGTTGATTATTCAAGTTGAACCTACATGACACAGAGGGCACCGACAGTTTGCTGGTCCAGTCGGTCCTGCACCTAGTAGACCACAGCGCAAAAAACAGGGACACAGAAAGCACCACACGCACAGAGTGCGAACACAAAGTGAGTTTTATTGAAAAAGAGGAACACTCGTTGATTGATATGTGGGGTTTAACATCCCAAAAAAACCATATGATAATGAAAGACACCGTAGTGGAGGGCTTCGGAAATTTAGACCACGTGAGGTTCTTTAACAGCATTTTCGCCTCCACCAAAAATGCAGCCTCCGCAGCCGGGATTCGATCCCACAACCCGCAGAGAAACACTGGTACATGCTCATAACCTAACAGGAACAAGCAAGATTTGATTAAAGTGGCTGGCACTCAAGGAATCTATTTCGATGGGATGCAGCGTGATAAAGACCTCGCTGCACATGTCTCGCCAGATCTGTTAATAAAAAATATAAAAAAACTTTGTGGCCTACCTGGCTGCTTCGACAGCAATCACGCTGACCGCAACTATGCTATAGTGTTCTGCGTTCCCGTCAACGCGTCTATACGCACGCGGTACCCGTCACAGCTATATAAGAGAGTCCAATAAACAGATCAGCGTTGTTCGTTGTCTAACTACTCGATGTGTCGTTCGATTCAGACGCCCACGTAGACGATTATGTAATTTCTTGCGCAACGTTCTTTTTTAATCTTGAAAGCACCCTATACCTTCAGGAAGCAACAGCACGCAGCCACCCTACCCTACTTGTAACAAGTTTGAACAAAGTGGTCCCTTCAGTGGAGCCTGATGATCTAATAATCTGTTATTTAAACAGCCACTCTGCCCGATGGAACATTTTTTATAATATCAGGGGTCTTACGTCCCAAACCATGACATTGTCACGAGGTCGTGACGTGGATGAAGGGAACAGAGTCGATGTTCAGATGGAACTGTTTATTCGGCCACACTTGTGGCCAGGAAGCCGAAGGGTAAGAGTACAGCAACACACGGGCACTGATAGTGGCGAACAGAGAGTCCGCCGGCGATCAACTGACAAGTGGCGAAGCGCGGCCGCATTTATACATGTTTCGTCAAATATTCCAGCCTTATCACTGGTCCCCGCGCAAGCTCTTGAATAATCTCGAGTTTACGCATCTTGCGGTCAACTTTAACAGAACGATCTACAATGATCGCGAACGTTCTCGACTAATTGTTTGATTGATATGTGTGGTTTAACGTCCCAAAACCACCGTATGATTAAGAGAGACGCCGTAGGGGAGGGCTGCGGAGATTCCGACCACCTGGGGTTCTTTAATGTGCACCCAAATCTGAGCACACGGGCCTACAACATTTCCGCCTCCATCGTGAATGCAGCCGCCGCAGCCGGGATTCGATCCCGCGACCTACGGGTCAGCAACCGAGTACTTTAGCCACTAGACCATCATTGTTCGAGAAGGGTGAACCTTCTCGAACAATGATGTGCAGTGCGCGCTGAGCATTCCTGACCAAGCCTTCGTAGGCGAAAACAGAATCAAACAAAAGTGCAATAAGAAACGCGCGTGGCAGTATCATTATGAGATACAGGCCTCCGGAAATTTCGACGACATGGTGTTCTTTAACGTGCACTTACATCGCACAGTACATGGTCCTCTATAAACATTTCGCCTCAATCGCACCCGCTACCTTCGGGTCAGTTGCCGGACACCACTATTCCACCGAGACGGATGGAAGGCAATTAAATGTTATTATCGTTCTCTTCAACTGCAGCGAACGAAGACGTTGCCACGTCCATTTATGGTATCCACGCAGTGGAACTTCTTCAAGAAATTGAAGACCAGCAATGTCTATTCGCACAGCATGGAGTATACTTTTACTTTTCAGTGTACTGCGTCCACCACGAACACTTCCTCCCCGTGCGCCCGCATCAATACGCCGTTGCGTAGACGTAAACAAAGCGCCCATGACAAGCCTGAGATCGCGTGGCTTTCATTTTCGTTGGCACAACTCGGGTGCTACAAGTGTCCTGTGGTGGAGAGGGGATGAAAGGAGTGCGCGAACAGCGTGCACCATGACACTGTGACATTGGTGGCCAATAAAAACATGCTAAATAGTTCTTGATCGTATTATGGAAGACTCTACTTTGCTTTACCATACAGGCTACAGCTGTTCGAAAAGAAATGCGAAAGAGCAAAGAACGCATATGCCACACTATTTACGTTTCTGTTCATCGCAATGGTATACTTGTTTATTAGTTCACTAGCACGGCGCTATTCATAGCACTAAAAGCGAAAACGGAGAAGGCTGCAGATGCATAACACATGTTAAAGCACGTCCATGGCGGATGCTAACTATTGCTACAATGTTCCGACGAGGAAATGGGTACTAATGTGGAGCCCCATTAAAATATTCCAGTCTCCATGTTTATGTGCATGGTGAAGTTTTGCATCTACAAAAAAACGTGTAAAAACCTTGAGGGTTATAACCTGCTACCTACATCTGATATTTATTTGCATTGCCATTCGCATTGCAATCCGTGAGTCCCCCAGTAATATTACATAATATTACTTTAACACTTGTTTTGTCATGCTGTGCATTATAATCCACCCTCGTCGTATTATAGGTGTTGTGCCAGAGGTGAAGAGGCATGTGTTAGCTTACGCAGACGAGCAGCACATGCACCCTGTGGTGCAGCGGTTCTTAGCCATGAAGCAATCAATCAATCAATGTTTATTCAATGAACCTAATACAAAAATGGTTGCAAGAGTATAAGGACCATTAGCCTGTGCGACTAGTTGTTACTGGTCCAATGTATTACATATTAGTATTTCATTACTTGTCAAGCGCGGAGGCGCAATTAATGTGAATATGAAGTTATATGCTAATTTATTGATAGGGTATCTCGATGACATAATATATTTATTTAAATACGCATACAAATAATAACTAATTTGCTGCAATCATCTAAATTGACAAGCAATAAATAACTGAAGGCATACAATCTAAACGTACAGAAGATTGGGATTGTAGAAAGAGATGCACAAACACAATTTGTGTACAGCCTTGAAGAATCACCACAGTCGAACTTACATCAGAACTAAAAACAAAAAAGCAAGACAAATATGACAGGTGAGTCGCTAAAAAAGTGTGGACGTGGTTCAACTTGGGTCAAGAACGTGTTTTGTTGACCCCTTGCGGTCTGCTAGAAGTGATGAGGGAAGTAATTAGGCCATAAGCTAACCCAACATGCAGGATGAAATGGGTGCCTTTTATTTCTTAACGCAAGGCACCTAACCGTCGCCTTGTGTTCTACGCCTTATCACTTCCGAGACGGGCGCACAGGGTGCGCGCGCTTCGTTTTCCAAGATAAATGCCAGATAGCGTTCATGTCTCACGTGTGACGTGACTCGATCCGCTCGTTCGCCTCCGCTGCACGCTCGAGGCACTCTAAAGTGCCAAATGGCCACGAGCGCATCATGAACGTAGCATGTAGTCATGTTGTTACATGAAACGCATCCCATGTTTATCATGTCCGCACCGGTATCATACCTTCTTCATCTATTCACGTCCCGTAATGCCAAACTTGGTATAAGTGAAGCTAGAGAAACAGCCGCCAGCGCATCATGAGCGTGGCATGTAGTCATGTTACATGACACGCTTCTCACGATTATCATGTTTGCACCAGTCACATACCTTCGTCATCCATTTACATACCGTAATACAGAATTTGGTATATATGTGACGCTGGCTAAACGGCCTCGAGCGCATCCTGAGCGTGGCATGTAGTCATGTTGTTACATGACATGCATCTCATGATTTTCATTTTAGGGTATGTCGCTTGTGTTCGCCATGCAATCATGCCATACCATACCAGTTTTGCAACATGTCATGTGAACTAAACCACCGCAATAGCTGTAGGACCATGAAATGTAAATCATGATATTCATGAGATTCATGTCATAATTTTCATGTTATGACAAGTCAAATATGTTCTTCATATAGTTATGTTATGCCATACCAATTTTGGTACCGATACCATTATCGAAACGGCCGGGAGAGCTAAAAGTAAAGTCGTAGGCGGACAGACAGACAGACAGACAGACAGACAGACAGACAGACAGACAGACAGACAGACAGACAGACAGACAGATAGATAGATAGATAGATAGATAGATAGATAGATAGATAGATAGATAGATAGATAGATAGATAGATAGATAGATAGATAGATAGATAGATAGATAGATAGATAGATAGATAGATAGATAGATAGATAGATAGATAGACAGATAGATAGATAGACAGACAGACAGACAGACAGACAGACAGACAGACAGACAGACAGACAGACAGACAGACAGACAGACAGATAGATAGATAGATAGATAGATAGATAGATAGATAGATAGATAGATAGATAGATAGATAGATAGATAGATAGATAGATAGATAGATAGATAGATAGATAGATAGACAGACAGACAGACAGACAGATAGATAGATAGATAGATAGATAGATAGATAGATAGATAGATAGATAGATAGATAGATAGATAGATAGATAGATAGATAGATAGATAGATAGATAGATAGATAGATAGATAGATAGATAGATAGATAGATAGATAGATAGATAGATAGATAGATAGATAGATAGATAGATAGATAGATAGATAGATAGATAGATAGATAGATAGATAGATAGATAGATAGATAGATAGATAGATAGATAGATAGATAGATAGATAGATAGATAGATAGATAGATAGATAGATAGATAGATACGCTCAAAGGCGCCGAAGTTCGCTAAGTAATGCTGCGCATTTAAAACCAACTGCTCGCCCTGCACACCCGTTCAATAATGCTGAGCGAGAAATACTTGTATATGAAACTAACAGTATTGTCATCCACGGAAAACGTAGGGGACATTGTATTTTTTTAACTGTCGATTTTGTCGAGAATGTAAGAAACAAAGTTCAAAAAAAATCAGTGGACTGCCACCCACAAAACGCGTGATTTTTCGTCGGCTTTAATTCATCCTAATTTGCGACAAAATGTCATGACACACAAGAAAAAATGCCACGAATACAGCTTGCCAAGTAATGTGGTTCAGAAATCGACAGTTCATATTGAGCGGCAAAGAATGATGCCATTCCGATGGCCGATATCAACCAATATTTATATGCCGTAGGAGTTATGGCCGTTTACCGCGACAGCTTCGTACCTCTGCCCTTTTACAATTTTCAAGGAAAAGTCGTTCGTACGCATGTTTAAGGTTATGGTAGCGCATATTTTCAGTTTTTTTTCGTTTTTGTTGTTAAATCGGAGCTTGAATGTAAGCCCACATTCTCGTCGACTTTCTCACGAGCTAAAACGTGGAAGGGAGACATTATTTCACGAATGAATGATAGGAATCTGATGCAAATGATGTAGAATTGAAGACACGTTCGCTTCAGTGAGACGAGTGTTTGAAGCAAGAAATTCTTCACCCAGTGTTGAGCAGAGCTTACTCCCATAACAGCTTGACCTTGGCGTCACTTGACCTGCATGCATCTTGCATGTACCTTGGACTACAGGCACCTTAAGAATTCGCAACGAAAGTGATCGCCGCTCTTCCAACGCGTTGTTCCACTGGGGTCACCTCCTCCATGCTGGTTATTCAAGAAATATTCGACAAAATTGTTTCGTTGTTCTATTATGCACTGTGTGACTACTTATTGAAATTTGTCGAATATTCACACACTCGTGATGTTTACAGAACTCTGATGCATTCCCAGCTCCCCTTCGAGGGACGAGCAAGCCTTGACGCTTTGCTAAAACCACACGTGCCCGAAATTATTCAAATCAAAGCAGGAACATTATTCTCTTCACTCAAGCATGTCAAGCGTAGCTACGTTTAAAATTGTCTGAAAAATAGTTTAGCTACTTTTTTTAGCTTCTTGGTGAATTTTTTAGCTGTTTCTAACTACTGTTCTTGCTGAAATCTAGTCATTTTCACTCTCCGACTTTTGGCAACACTGCGGGCGAAGTCGCAGGCGAGTCAGAGTGTTTCGCTGCAACGGGAGCGCATGCGACAAGCCCTCAACGCGTTCTGCCGTCGGTGCGGGGAGCTTGGGCGCCGTGGCGTCAGCTTGGGGCGCTAAAACGAGACGCTCGCTGTGCGAAGTTGCCTTTCCGAAATGGAAGAAGCGGCCCCAAGGAAGCGTCCCCGAGATTTGAAGTATTGTCTTGTAGGTTGCCACAGCAATGCAGAAAACACCAAGGAACGCTCTCTAAGTGTAAAGCTGTATCAGTTTTCTAGCAAGTCGCAGCCGGAGAACACAGCCGCGTTCGCGAAAGATAAAGCAAGCATTACACGAGAGCCAGAAAAAAAACGAGACGAGCACTTCAATTTGACACGCAGTGGATTAAACTCCAGCTTGCTGCTTCGCGGCTACGTCGGTGGGTCATGCTCCCACGGCACGGAGAACATGACTTTAGAAATTTTCGAACATTTTAATGTCATGGCCGTATAACTGTATAGTTTTTAATTATTTTTTTCAGCACGCCGCAACGTTTGCACATGACAGTACATGGCTGCTGCTGCTGCTGCTGCTAGATACCACATCAAAACAACAATTATATGTTTTCCATAAACGTCAGCACAGCACATCAATAGAGTACGCGGCTTTATGTCGGCATAATGAGACTTACACCCAGCACACGTCGTCACGGAGGACACGAGAAATGGATTTCGCGGTGACTCAGACGTCTTCGTCTTCCGTTGCCTGCTCCACATCATAAACTAGACTAACGAGCTTTACTCTATCTGTTAGATTCGCTTCTCGGAAGTTCTTGTCCAGCTCAGAAAGTTTTATGAAGCCGCATAACAGGCAGTACATCATGAGGTGACTCAAACGCAGCGCGCGTTTTCTGCACGAGTACGTAAGCGAGCGGCAGCGCATTGGCGGGAAACACGCGATATACATCCCTGGTTTCTACTTTTCTACCGAAGATGAGGCTGCCTCTCCAGAGTCGCAGCAACACCATGCGTCGCTGCGACTTCCTCTTGAAGCATCTATCTCAAAGATCGTTTTCAACTGTATGTGCCTGTATATCCTCAACACGTTTGCAGATACCAAGCCGATTACACCAGTTGCATATGCCCAGTCTATTCCCAATGGGAATGTGCAGGTACTTTACGCTTCAGGAGGTACATTTACAGAGCAGTTAGTCTGCAACAGAAGGAAATGGCGCCCCTGTAATGCTTCAGTGGCTCGGTAGGTTTCTACAGAGTAGCAAACTGAAGTCATCTGACTGCAAACTGATTTGCACCATAAAAAGCATGCCACGGTGAACCCGACTAAACTTCCAGCTGAGACCACTTGCTTGCCAAGTGGTCAATACTTGAAAGTTTCGTGACCTGTTGGCTCCCCGGTTGGTTCCTGCGAAATTTCCAGTACCAGTTGGTCATTACAACTTGTCAGCTGATCATTACATGGAAATAACATGCCTATAGTGGCAACTGAAACCAGTTGTTGCTCACTTACACTCTGGTGACGACCATTCGCTTCCCAGCATACCCAATACCAGTTCGTCACTGGATGGATCCTGTTGATGCCCAAATGTTATCACTTCGAACGCATACCAGTCCAATGCTTCCGTTTCAAGAGAAGAGCAAGGCAGAGGGGATTTAGCACTTCTATTCAATGTCATACCTTTAGCGCAGGATGTCTCACTTGTGTACAAACCTACCTGATTTAGCTGGCGTCATGATGAGTGGCGTCGGCGTCTCGCAGGTGCCAACGTACGTATCACATGGCGTTAATTGTGAAGGCTAAAGATACTTTGAGGGCATGCTTTTTATATTACAGCAATAATTTTATCGTCATCCGTCGTGCACACTTCTCACTGAAGCCTTCAAGTCTCATATTGCACAGTCGTCAACAGCTAGAAAAAAATACTTTTATCGAGAAGGCGCCAAGCAAAGGTTATTTACCAAGCCCCCCAGAAAAAAAAAAACTGCCGGAGATGCGCGTTTCACGACACTCCGTATACGTTCTTGAAGTCCACACGATTTCATGCACACTTGCATCTCTCTAACAAGTGTTATTGAGCGCACATACAAAATAATCGACAAATGGCAAAGAATACCCTGATATTTAGTGAAAATGTCTTGCCTGCCATCTCTAGCCACACGTGACTTTTAACCTATGGCTGTAACCTGCTTTAGAAGTCGGCAGCCGCATTATCAGATGATTTGATATGCTTATTA
This sequence comes from Rhipicephalus microplus, assembly GCF_043290135.1. NCBI lineage: Eukaryota > Metazoa > Arthropoda > Arachnida > Ixodida > Ixodidae > Rhipicephalus > Rhipicephalus microplus. Next base: position 139,391,090 of record NC_134706.1, read on the forward strand.
AGAAAAGTGTACCCTTGTAGTGATAGACTACTCCTTTGCGCCATATATACTGTTCAGGTGTTTAGCCTGAACAGTTGGGTTCGTTTTGCTGGCTTGATCTGTTTATGTGAGAAACAAAATGTGAGAATTTCCTACCGCTCACACTAAGCACTTATTTCCGATGGTAGAATACTTTTGTTCGCGAGGCAGTGTACAGCTGGTGGCTGGCACCCTGTGTGACACGTCCTCGTGTTCTTGCATGAAGACTCCGCCGATACATTTGTCTGGTGCGTGTGTACACGGAGTACGAACACACGTATTGGACCTGGTGCCTTCAAGACCCTACCAGAAGCAAGAGAGCTTGCTTCAGCGCTTGAAAGGCTTCTTCTGTTTCTGGAGTCCAACAATCCTGTTTTTCTCCGTTTTTCAAATCAGCTGCGGTAAAGGCTGAACCTTCTCCACTTGGTATATATCCGGCTACAGTCCCGGAAGATATCGGAGCTGCTTTGTGCCAGACAGAGGTGCACTGGCTATCTTTGAAACCATAGTTTCTACAAGTTGAATAGTCCCACCTCCTAGACGATGGTCCAAGAACACTATCGACTCCCCAGCAATCTTGATTTCTGAGGCTTGATGTTTAAGCCCGAGCCAGTACCTTCTGCAATTAACAAGCGCTGCACAGTGTCCCCGTGCTCATCCCAGGTGTCTGTAGCGATGAGAACATAATTGATGTAGTGGACTACATCTTGCAGACCCTGTAGAAATGTTCTCATTAAACGAGTAAATATCACAGAAGCTGACTTTGTGCCAAGCGACATGTGTGAACTGGAAATTACCTGATTGCGTTGATAATGCCGTTATTGGTCTCAAGGCCCGGTCAAGTGGGGCTTTCCAATATCGCTTTCTATACGATAAAAATTCGAAAATACCTCTTGGTACTCACCTCGGTGCAGTAATATATCCGTCCTTGGTGTGTCTTCACCGTCAGAAACAAGAATCTCGTTGATGCGACCAAAGTCGACGCATGTGCGATATGTGTTACCACTGTCACACTTGGCCACTTAAAGCGGCACTAAAGAGAAACAATGAGTTGTTTTAAATTGATGAACTGCACTCTGAGAACTGCGATGTCATAAGTTTCACTGTCATTATTAGCGAAGAAAATCAAGGTTGAAGTTTCATTTTTATGAACCTCAGGTCGCGGAATCGCCTCCCGGCTGCGGCCCGGGTTGCCACTGGTGGCTACTTTTCGCCAAATTGGTGAATTTGAGGCACAGTGGTGCATCCACCTCCAAACAAGATTTAGGTCAGCGGACTTTTCGCGAGGTAGTACACGTGGTGTGCGTATACCAAGTTCTTTAGGTGGGCTTCAAAAGCTTTCGGCTTTTTAAAAGTTTGGCTTCTGAAGTGGCTAGGTGGTGGTGGTTAATCCGTGTGTTCCGACTACAGCTCCAACTGTTCGATTGTCGACTTTTTCGCCGCTGTAATACCCCGTAGATTTTTGTGTAGAGTTTTACATTTTTATTAACATTCTTTTAGGGCCGGCCAAGAAGTCGGCTTCTTTGGACAGCCTTCAGAAACTGCACTGAGGACAATGCTTAGCGTAAGCATGACCGCACAGAAAACATGTAGCGTGCATGCGATGGTTAAGCCCTACTTTCGAATTTATTTTTTTGTTTTATAATTAGGTTGTTCGGTTATGAAACGCATCATTCCACTCAATCAAATTCTTGAAATTTGTAAGAAGGCTACGCACGCCATGCCTCTCTTTTCTTATGAGGTGCCAGCATTCAGGAACACTGATGGTGCATGCATACCCTTTGTGAGTGCTGCCATGGCACGCCACACACTTATTTTGAGTGATGACTTTTTGGCGGAATTTCAAGAAAAATGGCGACTTTTGGCGGCTTTGCACTCGTAGTTAGGCAAGTTGCACTCGAACGTCATTGGCAACTCTGGCTTCGGCGGCCACATTTTCAATGGATGCGAAAATGCTGTATGAGCGTGTGGCTCGCACATAAATAAGCTGCCGCATAAAGCAAAGCTCATAGTATCATTCAACTATTGTTGCCGTTTGAGAGATACTGCTAGATATTAAAAGAAGTCATAATGCAACAAAAAGTCTCGGTATCTCGCCATCGGGCAGTCTGTGGCCGCGTCTGCTAGATGCGGCACCACATGTATGCCGTGCAATGGCCGCGCCCGTCGCGTTGTTCTTGCCCAAGTGTGAGTCGTTGTCGAGTGATTTACGATGGCGTGTGCTACTTCAGCCAAGGCAAAAATAAAAAGTATATGTTGAACTGCCAATCTGCCTATTGCCATGCACTGTCATCATTTCAAAGTACACTTGGCTTTTACGTGGCAGCGTACCGCCAAAGAGACACTGACTGAGCGTAAGTACACTCACTCAAAATGCACTTAAGTTGCCACGTGTGACAAGGGTATCATCCGACTTTTTAATAAGTAACAAGGGTGAACTGGGTCTCTCAATCACACCCACCACTTTTTTATTGGCCAACAGCAAAAGATGCTGCGTTGTGTTGATCGGTTCAGACGTCGACATTGAAGTCGGCATTTCAACAGATTCTTCTTTCCCGGGATTTCAGAGAATGCATCTTAATAAGTGGTTAGGATCTAACGAAGTTCTGCACGTTTGTATTCTAAACCACTACCAATTGAAATCGCTTCCACACGCCCAGTCGGCTTAACTGTACAAGCTGGTAGGTGTCTGTCACTTCCTCTTTCACAATTACAAAGCATGCTATTTGTGGAATCGGGTTTGCTTGCCGTTTTTCATAGCGCTTTAGCATATAAGTGTGAAAAAGTTTAGCGCCATGCTTCCAGGTCCAGCCAATGGTCGTATCCACCCTTTTTTCATATGGTGCGTTTCAGAATGCGAGCATTCATATCTACATCCCGACTACGTATTGACTCTGAATCAGATATACCTTCCTACTCAGTTGTGTTATATCGGGAAGGCTTTGCTTCATTATCGATAGAGGCGTTTGTCTGATGTTCGGCAGGCTTATTGATTGAAACGCTAGGAGGTTGGATATGGTTAGTTATTCGATCAGATACACCCGACATCTGTGAATCCATAATATTAATTAGTGAGTCGGACAGACAGAGAAAACAATTTTCTAATACTGTTTCTACAGCCTTTTCTGCCACAGCTGAAACGGACTTAGAAAGTAATGCATCCATATCAAGAGGCGGATGAGCTGCTAGGCCGGCATAACCCTGATTCCTGCTTTGAATTTCTGCCTTTGCTTCTCTACGAGAGCATCGTCTCCTTTCAACGATTTTGAGCACCTGAAGTTCCTTTGATCTTGCAGGGCAGTTAGGATCGTCTGAAGCGTGATTTGCCTTGCATAAACAGCATGTCTTATTGTCTGATTGGCACTCACCAGTACTATGACTGGCCCCGCATATGGCGCACATATGCGTCATCGAGTGTCCGATCGACAATTTTTAGTAATATGTTCAAAGCACCAGCATTTAGCACATTGCAGCAGACGGGGAGGTAGAGCTTCGATCCTATAGATAAGCTGTCATGCCTTGATCTCCGAAGGGTGACCCGTTCCAGCGAATGTGGCAATTACAGTTTCAGTGGGAACTTTCTGTTTGTTTTCCTGTTTGGTACAGCGGTAAACAGAAATAACACCTGCTGGAGAAAAGATGTCCAAGACTTCTGCTGGACTTAGACTTACGTCTACCCCCCAAACCAATCCTTTGCAGCAAACTAGATGAGGTGGGATAAAAGAGCTCACCGGATGTGATGCAAAAATAGTGCCCTTCAGAAGGTCTTGGATACAAGCCCTGTCTGGTGAGCAGCATAGTATCCCCCCACGTCCAAACTGACGAACCTCTGTTATCAGTAGGGAGTGGGGAGTGATCGCACGAAGTTCCGTTTGGATTGTCTTGGGATTCTTCATACGGATGAACCCACCAGTGGTCGGCACCAAAGCGATAGGAACGCTACGGGTTCCATTACGGAGAAACAATTGAACTCCAAGGGTGGATCATGAGGGGGAACAGAGGATGACCAGAGGGTAGGCCTCTGGCCCGGAGAAGAAACAGGCATGAAAGAAGGTGAAGCTACACATAGAAATGCACTCAAATCTGTTGCGGAACAACAGGTAAATCTAATAAAATAAAAGTGACCGCCGGCTACTAGACCGCAACCCTGAAGATGGAACAAGAGACGTTGGATCGAACAGCAAGAACTACGCCATGGCTGTCTTCTTCTGACCACTTAGTCACGTCCGACAGTTCCTCTTACGAAACTTCACGCGCCCCGTCTGCACATCTTCTTCCTCGCCGAGTACACCAAGAAAGCCCGCGTCAAGCCAAGTCAATTTTCTTGAAGATGTGGTGCACATGCACGCTGAGAGATTGGCCAAGAACCCGATAGTTTTCATGAATTACTTGCTTAATAACAGGTTACGAGTGATCTATTTACGAGAAAGAAAAAGAAAGATGCAGCAGGACGAGTTTGATAGCAGAATAGTAAACAAACTGTAGTGTAACGCAATGAAGCGGCGCATTTGGTTTGAAGTGAATTTGGAAAAGTCATAAAATCTACCGAAGAATGATTTCAACACTTAAACCACTTTGGACCTTTGACGAACTCCTGCAATGCGTCAACAATTTTCACGTCACTGTGGCCAAGAGACAAAGCCGCGAAAGAAAGCACATTTTGCGCATTTAGGTCTATTCCGAGAATGCGGCAAACGACACCTAAAGTGTTTTTGCGTAAGGCAGAAAATCTATTACAGGAAAAGGGGTAATGTTCAGGTGACTCATTTACTCCACAAACAGGACAATGAGGGGAGGCTATACCAGACCAGCTCTGGGTAAAGATAAATTTAGCTGAGGAATTTGAGAACGCAGTCTAGTTATTGCGTCTTTCATTCCTCGCGTTTGAAATATTTTACTAATCCAATGATACATTAAGTGCTTGAATTCTGACGTGGTCGTTAGGGAAGGTGCAGAAAATTCCTCTAACGGCAGTTTCCTTCTTAATCTAGCGCCCATTAAGAATTTCGATGCCGGTAATACCTAGGCGCATTTAAATATGACTTTGCCAGCACATCTGCCATTTCATTCATATATATACGCCCTTATGTCTTGGAACCCAGGCCAATTAGATCAAATTGAGATGCGAGGAAACTATAGTGCTTTGAAAGCACTCTGAGCATGCGAGTTCTCCTCTGGAGTGAGGGAGGCACATACGGATAGTGAATTCGTTAAATTTACTGCCGAACTGACTGGCGCCGTTATTTTACGGTGAGCTGAAATTATCGCGACAAATTCGATTAAAAAATGAGCACGAAATCTGGAAGGCGAAGCGAAAAGAACCAATTTAGGGTAGGAGAAAAAATACCAATTCAACATTTTTCTTCAGTTTGTGATTCATCAGTCGCTATGAATGCTTGTATTCACGTATGTGCCAGGTAATCTATAGCTTCTAAAAAAATGAGCTGAATGAATTTTGCATTTTTTCGGAAAGATATCATCGAACTGTATTTTAGCAGCGTTGTTAGTGGTGCTGATCAATGAAACATCATTAATTTGAACACCTAATTCATCTAGGAAGCGCTGAATAACCAGAATTTGAGGTATACGAAATCTCGGCCAGTATTGTTCAAAAAACAACCCAGGATGGGCAACAAAAACTGTTTTTAAGCGCCTTACCAGCGATTCATACAGCCTGAGAAATGACTGGGCAGCTGACAATTTAAAACGGGCAGCAAGTCAGGGACGCCTAGCTTCCAGATACAATACCTTGATTGCAACAAACATAAGGAGACCTAAGCACTATAGTCTCAAGGCTTGTCTCTCTATGACTACCAAAGGATGTATCTTGTAAGCAGGTGCCTCCGCGAATAATACGCACCTAAACTCAAGCACCGGGTGAACATACATACTATACACTGAGATAGGAGTATTTGTCCGCATACCTAACCAAACATTACTGATTTCGCTTAATATTCCCACCGCATGGTCTCCCTTTGCTGCAATGTACTCAATGTGCGTTTTCCAATACATTGATTGGTCATAAATCACCCCCAGATATTTCGCCTTCCCTACTTGAGGGATACGATCCAGATAATAGGAGAGCGGGTTAGGGTCTTTAAGTGGAAGTGTTAAAACAGAAGATAGTTTTACATTTAAATACAGATGTGAGCCATCAAGCCACATTTCTACGGCTGATAGTTATGACTGTAATATTTGGAATAGCTTATGACTGTCCTCTGCTGATGAAAAAAAACTGTAATGTCGTCCGCATACACATATGTGTGGACATCCTGGTGCCGTGATACCAAGCCCATCAAAATATCAAACAACACCGGGGAACGGACGGCCCTCTGCGGGACACCTCTTGTTTGCACATATTTAGAAGACGAGATGCCGTTTTTAAAACAGTAAAACGTTTTATTGCATACATATTATTTCATCTGTTACTGTACATAATTTGGAAAGTTAAGGTTGTGCAGCTGGTTGATTAACACCATATATATGCTCAACGCTGTCGTACGCTTTTGTTATATAGAGAGTGACGAGAGCAGCCGATTTTTCCTAACACCTAAATTTATGTGACTTTCAAGGTCTATGTGGACCTGTCATAAGAAGCATCCGGATCTGAAGCCAATTTGGGATGGATTCGGAATTTCTCTCTCATTGACGAAATTTTTTATTCGAACGTTTACGATTCTCTGAATTAATTTTACAAAGCTTGAGGTTAACGCAATGGGCCTGATGTTATCTAAAACGTAGCCTTTACCCGGAACTTTCAGTAATGGTATTACCTTTGCTATTTTTCACTCCAATGGGAGCTATGCCATTCTTAATGAATAGTTGATTACATGCAATAGGTACACTTGGCACTATTTATACATCATTTTCAACATGACTGACGTAACTCCGTCAGGGCCAGGAGCCGCTGATGGCAAATTAGCTAACACCTGCGACAATTCATACCTGCAAACTTCCGTGAAGTCCTCATCCCTTACTGCATGTTAAGGAGGTGGTGATAGTTGGCAAGAAAAGAGTTGCTCCAAACCCTTACCAATTACTTTCAATGAAGCTTTTATCTCTTCAGCGGACAAAATGATACAGTCTGCATTTATTGACTGTGGAATCAATTAATTTTACGTAATAATCTATATAATGCCTCTTTATCGTTGGATTTGAGCAATCATCGTTCCAGCAAGGAGAATTCTAGTCAAGATTAGCTGACGACACCACGAATTCAGATTCCTCACGGGAATTATTTAACAAAGAATATAAGCTCCGAGCCTTCGACTTCATGCTTTTATCTGACCGAGAAGCCAGCGAATAAAGGAAGAAATCCTTAAATTTTGAGTAATTTGTGTGCTCTCGAGTGATGATTGATGAGGTTATCTGATTTTCTATCTCGAAAGTTATCGGTAAGTGGTCGCTATTTGTTGCGCAATCAATAACTGATCAAGACGAAACGTAGAGGTTAGAGTTTGTAAAAGTTAGATCTAGCGCTGAAGAAGTACGACCGCTTCCCCACAATCAGTCGTCGTCTTTTTTCTTGCGCCAGTGCACTAGCGCAATTTTCAAAACGCCCACTGGTCGCATCACAGTCTTATTGGCTTGATGTAACATTTCAGACCCCGAGTCACCATCAAAAAACAGGCTCGTGCCGTCTACGTAAATTACGCACTGAGTAGATGGTGTGATGCAGGTTTACGATTGAATAAATTGTTGCTCGGAGGGAAAGCCTCGGAGCTAAGAAAGGACGAGGCCGTTTAAGGTGTGAAAAGAAAAGTAGAAACATTAGGCATAAACAAGAGAAAAAAAAAGAGATGAAGTTGTGACGTACAGACACCGATTCTAAGCTAGCAAATAAAAACATGTCCTGTAAGTTGTCCAGCTGTAATATTTATAAAAATCAACAGTCACCGGTGGCGTTGATGGTGGCGGTAGCTTGGTGGATTGAGGCGGCGGACGCTGGCGATGTCTCAGCAGCTGGAGTCACGCGCTGACCAGCACGGCGAGACTTGGCGGAAGACGAGGTAGCCCTTGCCTTAGCAAGAACTGCGGCCGCTTACCGATGCTGGGCTCGTTTCGAGGAGATGATCACCACCCGCAAGGTTCCACCCTCCACGGGTGGTTCAGGACCGGAGTCGAAGCTCGGACACCTGGGACGTGACCTTGAAGAGTCACGGCCGGAACTCTGGAAGGCCGCGTACCTCCGAGTACACCGTGGGCAGCTGGAGCGTCCTGGCCTTGCCTGACTTCACGTGGTCGGGTCCGGAACCCGACACCGCAGTCGCGCGACACCCAGGATCTGCACTCCAGCCAGCTCGATCTCGTTCTTGCCTTGTCTTATCTTGTCGCCTAGGAGATCTTGGCCCATACCCACATAGGGGATCGGCCACACTGTACCTCATAATAGATAAATTTTTTACAACGCTTGCTAAAAGAAGAAAGAAAAATTAGATAGGAACAATAATAATGTTCATTTGAAAAAACGTGAAAAAGTTCAGAAGAATGCGATAAACCAGAATATATAAAACAAATTAACAAGAATGAGGAAGGGGGACAAAGAATTGGATATATCTGGCAGTACCACTAGCAGCGTATCCTTCCGGTTGCCTGAATGAATTTATGTAGCGCTGACAGAATAGCACTGCGGCCCACACCCAACTGACTGGCTCAAAGCGATAATAGGGTGGATGTATTGACTGGCAATCCGAGCATACCGATCGGCCTTTCAAGAATTATTCGTCGCAGTGAGGCGAAGTGGCGGCATGTGAGAAGAAAGTGATCTATTGTTTCCGGTTCATTGCAAACTGCACATAGGTTAGTTAATGAAAATCCTAATTTGTTGAGATAAAACTTTAACCGAGGAACTCTACAGCGAAAGCTTGTGAGGGTCACCTTACATTGACGGGAAAGGCATTTTGCGGTGTTCTATGTTATTTGCAAGTGCCGAAATTCTTCAGATTGTAGGAGAGACGTTTCGTTGATTTTTAAGATTAACAGGCGTTTGAATCGTTCGGCAGTAGTAAAAGGAAACTGTGGAGCTACTAGCACCACCGGGAAATTCAAAGATGCCGAAGCGAGCGAATCAGCAATTCCATTAGTACAATTCCAGTATGCCCAGGAACCCAAATAAACCGAACTTCTGATAGGCCATGCGGTACGAGAGACCAAAATATCCTGAGAAGAGGAGACTGCTTTGCGGGCGTTAGATGTGTACATACAGACAAAGCATCGGAAATAATAATAGCTTTTGATTGCTGATAATTTAGTTTTCGAAGAGCCAATGTAATAGCCAGGAATTCCGCGAGATAAATTGGTGTGAAGTCAGGCAATCTGAGCGCAAAAAACCAATTAAGCTGATGAGAAAAAATACCTACTCCGGCCTTCTGAAGATTTTGCGTTGCATCCGTCGAAATTACTACGTATTTAGGAAAATGACTGATATGGTCTTGAACGAGGCCCTCCAGAACATGCTTTGGAAGTAACTTGGCATTTTTCGGAAAAATATCATCGAAAATTAAGTCAACTTGCACCGAGCATTGGGTTTGGGGAGTTAAATGCTGGAGGGAAACGTGAATATTTGATAACAGAGACTCGACGAAAATGACTTGGGGTCTTTGATAACGAAACCACGGGCGCTGAATGAAAGAAACTGGGTGTTTGATAAAAACTGTCTGTGAACAGAACAGGGGCGCATCGTAAAGTTTTAAAAATGTTTGCACAGTAAGCTGTCGAAATCTAGCATCAAGTGGAATGATTCTAGCTTCCAAATAAAGCACGCTATTCGCGACACACCTAGGTAGCCCGAGACAAAGCCGCAGAGCTTGCCTTTCTAGCAATATAAGAGGTCTTAATTTGTACTCAGCACTTCCGGAAAACAGAACGCAACCAAACTCCAGAATTGGGCGTACGTAAATTTGTATATCATAAGCAACGTATCCCTGCGCATCCCTGAATTCTTATTGCGAAACCGGCGTAGCAATCCTAGGGCGCTTGGATTGCTACGCCTCACTACATGTTTGATTCTATATGTCGCTGCCAATTTAAATTTTCCACGTAAACAATGCCAAGATATTTTAGTGCTGTTACTTGTGGAATCGGATCATTTCGATAGTGCAGTGAAAGAAATACGGGAACGGTTAAAGGGAATACAAGCAGAGCACATTTGCTAACATTAAGTGAAAAAGACAGCCTGCCAAGCCATACCTCAAGCTCACTCAAATATGACTGTAAGATTTGATACAAACTATTGATATCTCGGGATAACGAGAAAAAAGCAATATCATCGGCGTACACGTAAAGAGGAACATTTTTATGAACGGGATTGGATGATAATAATATAATAAATAAAAGAGGTGACAGAACTGATCCTTACAGAACACCTCTTATTTATTTATTTATTTATTTATTTATTTATTTATTTATTTATTTATTTATTTATTTATTTATTTATTTATTTATTTATTTATTTATTTATGAATACTGCAACCCTAACATAGGGTTTTTGCAGGGTTGATATACATTTGATAAGTTTACAAATCGGCAAACAAATAAATATAAAACAGGTAAGGCCTTTACACACTTTCATAACGACAAAAAAACAGTGGTTTGTAATAAACCGGCATAAGAACATATAGAGAAATGAGCGCTAAATTCATTATGATCACAAGCGGAGAATGGTTACAGTGATTGAAATAAACAACAAGAACACATGTCGTAGAAATTAGACACTCGCTGCTAGAGCTGCGCAGCAAAAAGGTTCAAGGATGACTGGGGAACAACTTCGTTACTAAGGTTATTCCATTCGGTAATTGTCCTAGGGAAGAACGAATACTTGAATGTGTTATTACGGGTGGAAAATGGGGTTATTTTAAAGGCATGCCTCTGCCTTGTGGTATATCCTGTGGACAAATGAAGTATATGTGATAAGTCTAACTTAAAGTAACCTTTAATTAACTGAAAGAAAAATTTCAATCTTAATACTTTATTTCGTTGTGTAGGTGTTGGGAGGTTAGCTTTTGCTAATAAACATGTTATTGAAGTACGACGAAAACTGTTATAAATAAACCTGACAGCTTTCTTTTGAATTTTTTTTTCCATTTCGCTGATATCTTTTCTGGTGTAATGGTACCAAATTATGGATGCATAATCTAAAGTAGGTTGAACAATTGCATTAAATGCAACAAGACGAACGGAGGGAGTGGAGTGCTTAAGAGCTCGTCTAAGATAAAATAATTTGTAATTGCACAAGCTTATTACAGTGTTAATATGTCAAGTCCAGCAAAGGTCATTCGACATCCAAAGACCAAGGTACTTGTAGTGTTGTACCTCCTGCAAAAAAACATTATTGGCTGAATATGCAAAATGAAGAGTGTTACGTTTGTGAGAAATTTTCATGAAAACGGTCTTTTTAAAATTAACTCTTATTTGCATAATGAGGCAGAAGTAATTCCCTCGTGGCAACAAAAGAATTGTCTCTGAAAGAGAAACTCCTGAACCCAAGATATAATGTACTTGGGAACCTCACAGTCCACTAATCTTGAAATTAATGTACTGTATTCCACACTATCGTAAGCTTTTGCGATATCTAACGTGACTAATGCAGAAAGCTCACCAGATACTTTTGCAAGGCGAATTCGGCTTTCCAAATCAACATGAGCCGACCATATAGAGCACCCCTGTCTAAATCCTACTTGCCTTGGTGAAAAGATGTCCTGACGAGCGATGAATTCACTGAGCCTTCTATGAAGAATTCTTTCAATTATTTTAACTAGGTTTGAAGTAAGCAAAATTGGCCGAACGTTATCCAGGACATATCCGAGGCTTGAATTTTTTTGCAGCAACACAACTTTAGCAATTTTCCATGCACTTGGAATCCATGTGTGCTGTAAGGAGCAGTTAACAATATTCAAAAGCTCATCGGGATGGTAATTAAACATCAATTTAATCATAGAATTTGTAATCTGATCTGGACCGGGAGCCGCTTGCTTTACAGTTAGTATGACACCTGCCAGTTCCACCATAATGACTTCCCGAAAGTCCGAGGTTGCGCTTTTGAATGTCACAGGTCTCAAGCATGATGAAGCAAAACGCGCTTGAAGTCCTTTCGCGATGCCCTCTAACAAATCTGTTGTCTCTTTAGGAGACAGCACTACTGAATGCGAATATTCTGATACCTGCGTCGATTTCTTGTTCCGTAGAAACCTGTACAGGGCAGATCTTTTATCAGGTTTTGATAAGTGCGAATGTAAGTCAGAATTGTGTTTATCTTTAGCTATAGCAACTGTACGTTTGAACAGCACTGCGTGGAATTTATAGTCAACCCAATTTTTCGGAGTATGGTTGTGGCGTAAACGTTTCCAAGCAGCCTTACGTCGCCTATACGCAAGTGTACAATCTTCATTCTACCAAGCTGAATTTGACGGTGTGCTGCCGTACTTAACAGAAAACTCTGCCGGCTGGACAGAGTCACTTAGACACGCCACTACTGAAGCAGCTCGTTGCTGTCCGACGCGTCCACTCAATGACGAGAGCGCGAAGTTTAAAACAGTTTTATAAATTTTATAGTTGGTGAACCGTTGTTGCCGGATAGCAGAGGTAAGTTGTGGTAGCATTATTTCATAGGTAATCAGTACATGATCACTACTCGTCCCATTATCAAACGTTTCCAACGATGAAATCATAAACTGGCCACACGAAAATGTTAGGTCTAGTGTTGATGAGCTTATCCCGCGTAGAAAGGTAACTTGTCCAGAGTTATGACAGCGAAAGTTATTATCCTGCAACCAATTCCACAATCTTTTGCCACAGTCATCTGTTTTAAATCCCCAAGAAGTGTGATGCGAGTTAAAATCCCCAGCCAATAAAATTGAATTTGACGAAGAGTTCTTGAATACACAATCTAGGTGATCTGTGCGTCTTACCCCATTCGGAAAGTACGCATCATAGTAATCACTGTAATTCTGTTGGAATAAGGTAACAAGCAATCTATTCCTAACAATTCACGATCCGGACAAATATGTTCAAAAGTTACAGTAACATGATGACACATTTTTGAAGATATTAGGGCCAATAATCTACTTCGTCTACCTGGCCGATCCAGTCTAAAAGTTCGAAAATATTTCTGAGCAAATGTTTGGTTTACTGAAAGCCAAAACTCTTGAAGTAAAATTATATTAGGATTTGTTTGCTGTATGATATCAATAAGATCTATGTAAGCAGAAGATACGGAACGACAATTCCACTGGAGTACTTTTACAGGCGCTACGATGGGCTTAATATAGTTGACTCGACTGCAGAACGCAAAACGTCCTGCTCGTTGTTGGTATCAGTAACAACTTTTTTTGGTTTTGACATTGACAAACTGGTTGGAAACAATAGAGCATTGGGTCGTTTATGAGTGATATTACCAAGCCTCATGTCACCAAACGACCCACTGGGCCCCACAGGGGTCGGCGACTGAGCACTGACGAGCGTTTCAGGGGTAACATCTTCTTGACGCCGATTATTTTGTTCATTGTCGAGGTGCTCAGCTTCAACCTGGTCCGTGGCAGTGCACATGTGTGCAGCGAAGGAGGGAATAAGGCTGTTTAACCTGGCGGCGAGCATCTCGGTCAGACCTTCAGCAAAGGTGTTGAAAATCCGTTCCATAATAATCGGCATGGCCTTATCTATCGCTGCCGACTCTGCGGAAGCGACCGTCGCTTCAGTTGACCCACACTGGCGTGACGTAGCAGCAGCGTACCCCACTTCGCGCTCTTTAATGAAGGATGTTGCCTCAGACCGAGAACAACGGCGTTTCTCTATTATATCTAGAATTTGTGTTTCACGTTCTCGAGCAGGGCAGCTATTGTCCGTGGCTGTGTGTGCTCCATCACAGAGGCAACACCTGCAGTTGTCTACCTGACAATTTGATGCGACATGTGCCCCACCGCAATTCGCACATCTCAATGAGGACCTGCAAGCATTAGCGCTATGTCCAAATCGCCAGCAGTTACGGCGTTGCAGTGGGCGAGGTGTCAATGCCTCTACACGGAATAGATAAGGTCAGGCCTTCAGCTCAGAGGGGCTTGTGAGACCAGCAAAGGTAACGATGACGCTTTCAGTAGGGACTCGCGTATCACCTACAGGTCTGGTGCATCTGTAGACAGATGTCACGCCAGCCGAAGAGACCATCTTTAAGAATGCTTCAGGACTAATGTTAGTTGGAACACCACGAACAATGCCCTTCACGCAAGCAAGATGAGGGGGGATAAAAGCGCGAACAGCAATGAACGCAAATCTCGTGGCGGCCAGTAAGTCTGTTAAGCATTGAGAATTTGAAGACCTGTATAGTATGCCAGTCTTGCCGAAACGCCTCACCTCCGAGATGTCCAGAAAATGACCGCTTATGTTGCGAAGTTCTTCTTGAAACACCTCCGTTTCACTCAACCAAATGGCTCCACCATCAGTGGGAACAAGCGCGACAGGCAAACTGCTTACGCCGTTCTTGAGGAAACACTCCAGTGGTACCGATTCAGCAGGGTGACTGGCCGACCAGAGCGAGCCCTGGCCAGGCCGGAGACCGGCATTGATGGCTCCTGAAAAATCAGCAAAAAGAAATTCTACCGCTAATAAAGAATCAAAGGTGATGAGTGTGGCCAATCCCCTCACGGGACGTGCAATCGAAAGCGCCAGCTACTGCAGAAATGGTCGACTGTCGGCGCTACGTCGTCACCATCTACCTCCGAACGTGAACCTACGGTCGTCGACGAAAAGTTGGTTGGTTGGTTGTTCCTCAGAGTCCTGGCGCAACCCACCACGGGGATCCGCCATGAAACGGACGGTGCATCATTTGTGAGGTGGAGTTGTTTTACCACCCTGATTATTTAGATAAGAATGTTTAAACAAAGAACCAATTGGGAAACGATAGATTAGAAATAAAATAGAGGTAATAAAAAGAACGAACAGGCTAATATAATTTGAAATAAAGTGAATTTATGCCTCAGCTTAACATTCTAATCGTTTTGTTGCCTTTAGAAAGTCGCATACGGCCTCGCAAACATTCCTGCGGCTTAATCCCTTTTCATTTGCTCCAAAGGAGAGGACCACCGGAATGGATAAATTTATAGCCAACCTACGTAAAGGTTCTTCTAACAGTCTCCTCCGTTGATTTGTGTATAACCTGCATGTTAAGAGGAAATGGTGAAGGGATTCACTCTCGTTGCAGTGGAGGCATAGGGGAGGCTGCGCCAGACCAAACCTGTGTAGATAAAAGTTCAGGGGGGGGGGGGGGGAGGGGGACTGGACATATTAAAGCACTGGACATATTAGGCACAGCTAATGAACTACACACAGACAAGCAGTCTAAAAGAATAACAGCATCTGTTATTCCTTGAGGTACTTTTCGTAACGCTAAGAGAATTGCCAGTAATTCCGCTTGATAAATAGGTGTAAAATTGGGTAAATGAATCGAAAAAGACCAATCCAACACTGAAGATGCAATTCCGACTCCTGCCTTCTCTTCGCGAACTGAAGCATTCGTTGCTATTACAATCTTTATGTCTAATCTTGCCAGGTGGTCTTTCAAAATGGCATCTAGATATCTACTGGGAAGATTTTTGTAATTATTAGGGACAATATTGTCAAATTCTATTTTTATTGTTTGAATAGGTGTTTTTAGTACCCGTACTTTACGAAGGTTAACTTGTAATGTTTCCAAGAGCTTCTGTACGACGATGACTTGTGGACATTTCAATCTAGACTACTGATGGTTAAAAAAGGACATCGGCTCATTAATGAAAACATATTGTGACCTCTTATGTGGGGATGCGTATATTTTTAGGAAGGCACGTACTGCTAGTATTTGGAACCTAGCACGAAGAGAAGGCAGGCGCGCTTCCTTATATAAAATATTATTTGCGACAAATTTTGGGAGCCCAAGACATAACCGTAGCGCTTCGGGTTCTAGTAGTACCAGTGGTTTAATTTTGTAGGCGGGTGCTCCAGAAAAAAAGGCACAGCCAAACTCCAATGTTGGGCCAATATACATACAATATATCATTACTAGCACATCACGACGTAAACCACAACGTTTATTGCTGAGTTTACAAAGCATTCCAAGCGTCTGTGCTCCTTTAGCTGCCATATTTTCTATGTGTGGACTCCAATTTAGGTTTTCAGTATAAGTCACTTCTAAGTATTTAATCGATGTCACCTGCGGGATAAAGTCCTGTCTGTAAGGTACGAAAATATGCACTGGAACACTTATAGGAAAAACTACGACTGCACTTTTCCTGATGTTTAATGATAGATTAATGTCGTCTAACCATGTGTCCAGAGCGTTCATATAAAACTGTAGCATCTGAAATAATGCATGTATATCTGTAGCTGTGCCGAAAAATGCTATGTCGTCAGCGTATACACACACCTATACATCCTGTTGTACTGGAATTGTGCTCAATAAAATATTAAATAATAAAGGTGAAAGAACAGATCCTTGGGGGAGACCTCTAGTTTGTTTATAATTTGAAGACGACATGCCAGACTGAGAGCAATAGAATTCTCTATCTTTCAGAAAGGAGTAAACACATGCCACGAAGTAGTTAGATAAACCAATGTGCGTTAGCGAATTTATTATTTTAATGTGTTCCACATTGTCATAAGCCTTTGCAATATCTAAAGATACTAAGGCGGAAACCTGTTTCTTAGAACGAGCTAGTTGTATCCTGCTTTCCAGATCAACATGGGCACACCAAATGGAGCAGCCACGCCTGAATCCAATTCGGCATGGGCTTAAAATTGCATTTTCGTCCAACCAGTTGTCTATTTTATTGTGTAGAAGTTTTTCAATTAGTTTTACCAGATTAGATGTGAGTGAAATAGGCCTAATGTTATCCAAAGTAAACCCAGCTCCATGTTTTTATAATAAAGGAATTATTTTCGCGATTCTCCACTCAGGCGGAATCCACGAATGTCTAATGGAATGGTTAACTATTGCAAGTAAATTTTGAGGTGATACTTTATGGATTATTTTTATTACCAATGCAGTTATTTCATCGGAGCCTGGAGCAGAATTGGGTAATGTTTTCACTACTTGTGCTATTTCCGACGCTGTAACCTCTTCAAAAACATCGCTGTTAACAGGGCACGGCGAGTGGTAAAAGTTCGCAGCCGCGAAGCGGCTTTCCAGCCCTTGAGCAAGATTTTCCAGAAAACTAGGCAACTCACGTGGCGTTGAAACTATCGATTCGAGGTTTGTTGATGGTGGGATTACTTTTTTAGCTTTAAGGAAGTTGAAAAGTGATTTCCTGTGGCCAGGCTTTGAAAGGAACTCGGAACGTTGGCTATCATAGTTATCCTTCGCAGCGGCAACTGTTCGCTTAAAAATTGCAGCCGCGTATTTGTAATCGCTCTAGTTTCTAGGGCACTGATTATAGAGCAGTTTTTACCACGCTTCTTTTCTTAGCCTGTAATGACGTGAACAATCAGAGTTCCACCAATGATTCAAAAGGCGTTGTTTGGAGACCTGAACTGTGAATTTAGCTTTATCTAAAGATTGTTTTATAACATCCTTAAAGTTGATAACATTTCGCTCTTTATTTACCTCGGTTCGTTTTGACGAAGCCACACGTAGTGTCTGTTCAAATGTTTTAAAATTGATGTGAGAAGTGGGCTGCCTGATTATTGAAGTCACGGGACATATAAGTTCAAACAATATAGGAAAATGATCGCTATTTGTAACCGAGTTTACAGTAGACCAAGTAGAAATACAGAGGCTAGGACTACGGAAAGTTAGATCAATCGCAGAATGAGACTGATTGCATACAAACGTGGGGGTTCGCTGGTTAATGCATGTTAAATTATTTTTAGCAACAATATCCCACAAGCACTTTCCACTTACATCTGTTCTGAATCCCCACGAAGTGTGATGAGAATTGAACTCTCCTACCATTAATATGTCTTTTCTGCAAGATGAAATTACGGTATCTAAAACACTAGAATTTTGAACACCTGACGGAAAATAAGCGTTTACTAACGAAAAGGGAGTGTGTCCTGGAAGCGCGATATCTAATGTTAAAATTTCACTTTCTAAATTCATTATTTGACCTGTAACTTTTGCCCGATGTGCAATTTTTGAAGAGATAAACACTGCTAAACCACCTCCTCGAGAGGGGCGGTCTAAGCGAAATGTTCGGTAGTTTTTAAGATGAAAGGTTTTTTCTTTAGAAAGCCAAGTTTTATGACACACTATAACATCTCGGGAATGCTGATTACAAAGGCAAAATAAATCAGTAGTTGCGGAAAAATTGACCGGCAATTCTACTGCAAGATTCTTAATCCACCTATTTTGAGGATATGCCGGCAGCATTCACTGCCTTCTGCAATAAGTTATCTTTGAAAAAATCCTCTTTTGATGCTATTTCTTTCTGATATTTTTTACTTTTCCCTTTAAGACTAACTGGAGATCCATTTTTTCATGGTGACGCCCGCCGTTTCATTTTCTTTGTGTCGAATTCCATTTGTGAGTCCTGCGAACTTGAATCGGAGCTCCAATCCAGATGTTCAATGGGAATTGTTTTACGGCTGTAGTTCGATGGACCAGCTCTTGATGAATATAACTCTTCAACAGATGTTGTTATCGGTTGGATGGGTTTAGAAGGCCCTGTTTCTACAGATCCTGCATTCACCTCTTTAGCTGAAGAAAGCACAGAGGCTGCATCTGGATGATTAACATTCATGAGAACTTGAACGATTTGTGCATTTACTATTTGAGCAAATGACTCCGTCAGCGTCACAAAAAGGTTGTCCAATAGCTTCGTCATTGTTTTCTCAACGGTCGAGGCTATCACGTCTGAGAGTGACGAGTCCATGACATGGTTATTACGGATCGCAGCAACTGCGTACCCACAAGAGCGCTCTGCGATGGCGATTCGAGCTTCGCGTCTTGAACAACGTTTTTGCTCAATTATTTTCATAATATGAATCTCCTGAGCTCTCACAGGGCATGTGCCATCATCAGGAGGTTGAGGACCACCGCAGAGACAGCGAGACCTTTCCTGAGTTGTGCATTCTTTAGAGTTGTGTTGTCCTGCACACATTTGACACCGCTCTACTGATCGGCAACCCATAGATGCTGGCCCAAAACGCCAGCATCTATGGCACTGCAGTGGACGCGGAGTTAGCATTTCGACCCGATATATCAGTGGCCACGCTTTGATCTCTGTTGGTCTAGTAGTTCCAGCAAAGGTAACTATCACCCACTTTGTCGGCATCTCATTTTTGTCAGCGCTACGTGAACAGCGAAAAACTGCCACCGCGCCTGCAGCAGAAAACATCTCTAGAATTTCAGACGGAGACAGGCTCAAGTCTACCCCACGAACCAAACCTTTCACACAGGCCAAGTGAGGAGGAACAAAAGGGCTCACCGGGAGAGAGGCAAACGATGTGCATTTTAGCAGATCTGATACGCAGGCCTGATCCGGGGAACAGCACAGAATGCTTCCACGACCAAACTGTCGCATCTCGGTGATGAGTGGAAGTGTTCGGTCACCTTCCGTAGCTCTTCCTGGATGTTTTGGGGGTTTTCCATGTGAATAGAAGCCCCATTTGTTGGGACCAGAGCCACCGGAATGCTGCTGAGACCACTGCGCAAGAAAAGATCAATGGGTAAATTATCACTAGTGAGGGATGCCGACCAGGCAGAGTTTGCCTGGCCGAGAGACGCGACAGACATCAGTCAGCTGAGCTCAAGTCAGCACCGCCCACAATGGTCGCACACCTCGGAAGGGTGCACCCAGACGCCGAAGACAGCTGAACAGGAACTCGAAAAGGCCTGAAGGAACAGAGCGAGTACGAGCGGCAGCGTCGGTTGGGCTTGTGGAAGAATCCGCCGTTGGCGACGGGTGGTCGAACGAACCTGCCACTGATTAAGGCCCCGTTCGGTTCTGGCGTCGGACGAAAAGTCTCTCGTTATTTGTTTGTTTGTTTCCCTGGGATGATGGCTCATACCCACTCAGGGGGATTGGCCAAGAAAGTGTACTGCCGTTTTTCTTTGATCATTTTAACTATGTGTAATGAATTGGTATTATAATAAGACTAATGTAAAAAACAACATAAAAAGAGCAAACGAAAAAAAAGTCAAGTTGAGCAATTTTGAGATTTGAGGTGTTATGATTACCACTCAGCTGCGTTTACTTCACTCTGCTCTGGGGAGTAATAAATAATAATTTGTTGATTGAAGATCACAAAGGTATACGCTTGGTTGCCTGAATATAATCGCAAACGGCATTGAAACCATCCCTGTGGCAATGTCCCAAAACTAAGGCACCAAAGCTTAGCGCCGTTTCCTCCGTCAATCTAACGCCTATATTTTTAGAAATGGCATAACTAGTAACCTTTTTCGAAGTATAGCGTAGCGGCGACAATACAAAAAATGATGATATACTGATTCCATTTCTCCGCAGAATGCGCAGAGGGGTGATGTTGTCTGACCAGCTCTGTGTAGATACAGGTTTAAGGGGTGGGGGGGACACGACATCGAAATTTAGTAATTAAGACTTCGAGCTTTCTGGACTGGCTCCAGTGGGGTTGCCATGGAAACATGAGGTGGTTATATTCTGTCCATATAGTTACTTTTTCTATCATATTAGTGGAGATTGCTGATTTTCGATATCTTATTGCCGTGATATATTCAACATCTGGCAGTATGGACAAAACTGGCCCATCAAGTGTGGCTCGTGCTAAGGAATCGCCCAATTCATTTAATCTTAATCCACAGTGTCCCGGAACCCATAGTAATCTCCGGAGTCTCAACTGCGGGGGTACTAATGTTTTGAATGTGCTTAGAATTCGAGAGTTCTCTGAAGCTGTCAGAGCTGCACAAACTGAAAGAGAATCCGTCATTATGACTGCGTTGTTTTGATTTGTTGGAAGTTTTCGAAGAGCTAAAATAATCGCCACGATCTCCGCTACAAAAACTGGAGTAAAATCAGGCAGTCTCACTGAAAAAGACCAGTCAATTGCGAAATCAGAGACAATGCCTACACCTGCCTTTTGATTATTTACGGAAGCATTTGTGGTTATTATATTTTTAGTTTTTTCATGCCCCAAGTAATCTAATAACATGTTATTTAAAATTTGAGAGATTGTAACTTGACGTTTTGGGGGAATATATCATCATACTCAATTATAACGTATTCGAGTCATTAGCCTCAATACATTTCTAATTTTCACATTTATACCTTGTAGATTTTTTTGTACAAACATTATCTGAGGTGTGTGAAACCGTGGCCAATGAGCAAGAAAGAAGGCGTCTGGGTTTGCGATAAAAGCATATTGAGATCTTCTTGCCGGTAAGCTATAAAATTTTAAAAATGCTTGTACGATCAAAATTCGAAATCGACTAAGTAGTGTAGGCAGGCGCGCTTCCTGGTACAGTACGTTGACAGCCACAAATCTAGGGAGTCCCAGACACATTCGCAGTGCTTCTCGCTCCAAGACTACTAGAGGTTTCGTTTTATAAGCAGGGCCACCCGAGAATAATATGAAGCCGAATTCCATGATCGGGCGCATATACATCTTGTATAACGTTATCAAGGTGTGCCTCCGTAACCCATATTTCCGGTTACTTAGCTTGTGTAGTAAGCCTGAAGCCCGCTGTGCTTTGGTAGTTATATACTCTATGTGTGGACTCTAGTTAAGTTTGTCATTATAAATGATTCCCAAATATTTTATAGAGTCTACTTGCTGGATGGGTTTTTGTTTATATAGAATTGAAATTGAAATTGGTTCTGCAAGCGGAAACGCCATGAGCACACTTTTGTTGACATTTAACGATAACTAAATCGACTGCAACCAACTTTCTAACATGTTACTATATCTTTTATTGATTGATTTGTGGGGTTTAACGTCCCAAAACCACCATATGGTTATGAGAGACGCCGTAGTGGAGGGCTCCGGAAATTTCGACCACCTGGGGTTCTTTACGTGCACCCAAATCTGAGCACACGGGCCTACAACATTTCCGCCTCCATCGGAAATGCATGTTAATATATCTTTGTAATTTAAGTTGTAGTGAGTAAATACCACAGTTAGCAGCAAAGAATGCGATGTCATCAGCATAAATGTAGACATTAACTTCTTGATCTGTTGGAATTGTGCTCATTAAAGTATTAAATAATACTGGAGATAAGACTGCTCCTTGGGGAAGTCCGCGCGTTTGTTTAAATCTAGATGAGGAACATTCATCCTTGACGCAGTAGAATTCCCTTGATTTTAAGAATTCTGCCACCCACTCAATAACATATTGTGGGAAATTCAATCTCTTTAGCGTATTTAATAATATGAAGTGCTCCACACTGCTATACGCCTTGGCTATGTCAAGCGTTACTAAAGCAGCGTATTGCCTTCTTTTTCGCACGAGCTGTATTCGACTCTCTAAATCAGCATGGGCACACCAAATAGAGAAACCAGTACGAAAGCCGATTTGGTTCGGTTTTATTACTAAATTGTCTGCCATCCATATACTTATTCGGCTATGTAGGACCCTCTCTACTAGTTTGACCATGTTAGATGTTAGAGACATTGGTCTGATATTATCGACTGTTAATCCTACACCCGGATTTTTTAGTATAGGAATCACCTTTGCTATCCTCCAATCCTGTGGCACCCATGAGTTTTTTAAGAAGTAGTTAATAAAATTGGCGACGTCTCGAGGCGATAAATTGAACAGAATTTTAATCGTGGGTACTGTGATTCCATCTGGGCCAGGAGACGCACAGGGTAAATGTTTAATCACGTTGGATACTTCAGTCTGTGTCACTTCGTCAAAGTCAGACTTTGTCGAAGACTTGTGCCAGTTGTTTGGTACTACTGAAGTAAATCTGCTTTCCAGACCTTTACCGATTGCCTCTAAGGTAGTGGTCATTTCTTGCGCCGACAGATTATCACAAGCTGCATTAACTGGTGATGGCAAGATTTTCCGAGCTCTCATATATCGAACAGTGCTTTCATATGTTTAGGCTTCGACAGGTATTCATAATGTCTTCTGTCATATTCTTGTTTAGCTTGAGCTACCTTTCTCTTAAAGCCCGCAGCAATGAATTTATAATCAGCCCAGTTTTGGGGGGATTGATTATGTAAGAGCTGCTTCCAAGCTGCCTGACGTCGTCGGTGCTCTCTTGTACATTCATCATTTCACCAACGGCTATATACTCTTTTCGTGGATTCAACAGTAAATTCGGCTCTTTTGTAGGATCTTTTAATGACTGCGTTTATCTTCAGTGCTATTGTATCATCACTCTCTTCCGAGAGAAAAGCCAATGCTGACTTCAGATTATTCTTAAATTTAGTGTAATTTACAAACACTCTTACATTTGAACAAGATGGAATTATCGGGCAAGCAATTTCAAAACTTATCGGTAAGTGGTCACTGTTGGTGCCACAGTCCAGCGCTTTCCAAGAAGAAGTAGTAATGGCTGAACTGACAAAACTTAAATCTAAGGCCGACCTGGAGTGATTACGAATAAATGCGGGGTCTCTGACGTTGAGGCACGTCAGGTCATTAGCCATTGTCCACTCCCACAAGCGTTTCCCACTCAGATCAGTTTTAAAACCCCAACTCGTGTGGTGGGAATTAAAGTCTCCAACTAGAACTTCGTCTTTGCACCACGACTTTGTAGCTAGATCCAAATTTCCTGTGTCTTGAACTCCATCCAGAAAATACATATTAACTAAAGTGAAAGGAGTGCAGTTGGGCAGTGTAATGTCTACTGCCGAAATTTCGCATTCTGGTGACATATGTTTGTATGAGCATTTGACTTTCATACTAATTCTATTATTAATAAAGAAAGCTAGACCCCCACCTCTCGATGGACGGTCTATTCGAAAAGATCGGAAGTTATTTAAGTGGAACAAATTATGTACAGATAGCCATGTCTCTTGTATACTATAATATCAGGAGCCAATTTAGAAGTCAAGTATACCAAATCCGTAGATGCAGAATGAATTGATCGGCAATTCCAATGGAGAATCTTAAGTGACCCTATGGTTTCGAAAGAGCTGCTTCCGCTATAGCTTTCTCTAGAATGCTTTCTTTCAAGAAATCTCTCTTTGAAAGGCTCTCCTTTTCCTTCAGATACTTTTTGTTCTTTGTTTGTTTCGGTGAGTTAGTTTTCCTTGACACAAAGGATCTAGATCGCTTCAGGGACCTAGGGTCCAAATCCATGTCATCGGAATCTATTGTATATGCAGCTTTGTCCTCACTTAGACTATGTATATCTACTGCAGAGGGTGTTGCAGACGGAGAATACGATGGTGCGGTTTCAAACTCCTCATTTTGGCTGTGGACGCCTATTGCAGAGGCTCCTGCGGGCGGATAATACGATGGCGCAGTTTCAGATTCACCGTCAGCTATTGGTGCTGAACTCTCAACATGTTGGGATACTAGCCCTGACTCTCCCGTTGTACCAAATATGCGAGTCATCTGGTTAGCCAAAATTTGAGATAGAGAATCGCAAAGGTTAGAAGCCAGTCATTCCATGGCTTTTTCTAGAGCCTTTTCTACGGCCTCCGCTATATTCAGAGAAATCGACCCATTTATTTCCGAGAGATGCCGTGCTGCGACACTGGCATACCCCTGAGTTCTAGTCTTCCGCTAGGGCTTCTCGTCGAGAACAGCGCCTACGCCCTATAATTTCAAGAATTGGCATTTCTCAAGCCTTAGCCGAGCAATCAGGACTATCTGAACAGTGTTGTTCGTTGCAGAGACAACATTTCTCTCCTTTAGCTTTGCAGTAATTTGTTTCGTGGTTGTCACCACACACTCGGCATCTGAGTTCTGACCTGCATCCTTTAATAGTGTGACCGTATCGCCAGCACTTCGTACACTGAAGTGGTCGCGGTGATAGTGGTTCCACTCTGTATATTAGTGGCCATGCCTTGATTTCGCTTGGGAGATTTGCTCGAGCAAAGGTTACAGTTATCGACTCAGTCGGCACCTTCTGCTTCTCTACCAGTCGTGCACACCTATAAACGGAGATAGCACCAGTCACGGCAAACATCTCTAATACCTCAGACGGGGTCAAGGTAACATCGACACCACGAACAATACCTTTCACACATGCCAGATGCGGGGGAATAAAGGCGCTCACCGGATTTGGTCGCGAAACTCGAGCACTTCAGTAGGTCTTGGACACAGAGCTGATCAGATGAAAAACATAGAATACCACCTCTGCCGAACTGGCGGACCTCTGTGATGCTGTGAAAGTGAGACGTCGCAGCTCTAAGCTCCGCCTGGACCACTTTAGGCTTCTTCATCCGAATGGAGCTGCCATTGCTAGGGACGAGGGCCTGTAACGAGCTGTATAGAGAGACCAAGCTCTAGACGAGACGCTCGTGTTTCTGTACGGAAACCTGCGATGACTCAATCGTCATCAGGCAGTAACGAGGCCGTCTATGCAATCACACAAAAAAAATGTATTTACAAAAGACAGGAAAGGTCTAATAGTAATTGGAGTAAGGGAAAAAAATATAACATGCTTGGAATGCGGGTGTGAGAGTCACAAGGGCATAAAAACAGAAAGAGTTCACCGGAGAGGAAGGCGGTGGTCAAGTCCCGGCGGCAAACTCGACGCTGGGAAGGGACGGCCGACGCTTGGGTAGCCTGGTGAGTCCAATGACAGCCGCGGCCAAGAACGCGGCTCACTGCGGAGGTCGTTGACCTGGAGCACGCAGGGCGTTTGTCATGCCTATCTCGAACGCTGGCTGGCGCTCGCTGCCGTAGGTGCCGGACTCGCCTGGCGGAAACGTCCTGGCGACGTTTCGCCCACGCCAGGCCCGAACTGCAAGGACGGCTGGTATGACCCCAGGGGGGAGCCTGCTGAGACCTCGAGTCCGCAACCCGACGGGTCACTGCTCCCACGCCCTGGTTCTTCAACCTTGCTCCTTCCTTCCAGCCACCTCTGCCTCCCTCCTTCTTCTTCGCCCCACCACCTGCCCTGATTTTCTTCCTGCGTCGTCTTCTTCGACTGTCTCTGTGGCGCGCACTTCAAACACAATTCTATCTTCACGATCACGCACGGCCACTTCACTCATCACAGGGCCACAGCAACTGCGGGGACGCCGTTGCGCAGAAACTGATCCACTGGTATTTCCTGTGGCGAAAGTGAAGCAGACCAGAGGCAAGCCCCTGGTCCAGGTGAAGAAAACGGCATCTAAGCGCTCTTTCTAGCGCTAAAAGCGCTTACTTAGCTGTAAAAGCACTATAGGAACACCTAATAAAGACAAAAAATCCACAGCCACTACACAAACTTTGGCCAAAGCCCTAGAGCAAGCACGACCAGCTACTTGCGTGTTCGAGCTGTTTTCTTCTTCTGCCCCCGACTCGTCCTCCTCGTCTTCCGTCTCATGCTGATGATGCTGATGCTGATGACTTCTGATGGATGGCGCTTACCCACAAAGGGGGATGGGCCAAGAACCGGGCGGCAGGATACTTAAATAAAACTGAATTGAAAATCAAGCCAATCTGAAAAAGTAGCTTAAAATAATACTACCAAAAAGCAAAAACGTTTGCTGACCAAGCGGTCAAACCATCTTTTGTTTTTGAAAGACATAACTACGAATTATAAACTAAAGATCTGAAAAGGTAGGGGTTCACTAGCATGGTAATCTTTTAGTTGCGTTCATGTAATCAAACACAGCGGAGCATACATCCCTGTGGCAGTAACCAAATAAAGTTCCGCCAAGTGATAAAAGTACTGGTAGATTTACTTGTATTCCTAGCTTTTGTAATGGGGCTACTAAAAATCTTTTTCTCTGATAAGAATAACGATGACAGAATAAAAAGAAATGTTCAATTGTTTCAATTTCGTTGCACCAAATGCATAGCGGTGACGCCTTGAGCCGAGCTTTATTAAGGTTATAATTTAGTTGTGGAACTGCACGGCGCAATCTGGTATAAGTGACCTCTAACTGGCGAGATACACACCACTGTTTATTCCAGCAATAGCGCAAATGTTCGAAATCTTTGAATTTATCCAAATTACCTTTTCCCCATTGCAGGCAAGCATTTCGGAACCTTAGCGCGGTTACGTAAGCCGTATCTGGCAAAACTGGGATGGTGGGCACACCCAGGGATACTGCTGCTAAAGAGTCCGCCATTTCGTTCAAATATATTCCGCGGTGGCCTGGTACCCATAGCAAGTGCAGTTTTTTTACGTTTTTCGGTACTAAATGCCGAAACGTATTCATCAGCTCTGAATTTACTGCCGCAAAAAGTGCATTACAAACTGATAACGAATCTGTAATGATAACTGCTAATGATTCACTTGAGGGTAATTTGCGTAGGGCAAGAACAATGGTCAATAATTCTGCAATGAATACCGGGGTATAATCTGGGAGTCGAATCGAAAAGGACCAGTCCAAAGAAGGAGAGAAGATGCCAACCCCAGCCTTTTCTTTTGACAAAGATGCATCAGTCGCTATGATATTGCTTATCTCTAGGTGAGCTAGATAATCTGCTAACTGGTCATTTAAATACCTATATGCCAATTGTTTCGCGTTATGAGGAAATATATCATCGAATTGTATGCTAAGCATTGACTTTAGGTTGTGTATTGGACCAATATGTCTAATTTTTACATTCAGTTGTTTTAGTAGCGCTTGTGCAAATACTATTTGCGGGGTGTGTAGTCGCGACAAATGGGTTTCAAAAAATAAAGTCGGTTCTTGAATGAAAGCGTAAAATGAGAGTCTTTGGTGTGAACTGTATATCTTTAAGAATGCTTGCACAGTAAGAATTTTAAACCTATTTAGCAGAGAAGGCAGGCGAGCTTCCATATACAACACGTTATTTGCAACAAACTTTGGTAGACCCAGACACAAACGCAACGCTTCTCTTTCCAGCAGTATTAGGGGTCTCATTTTATAAGCTGCGCTGCCAGAAAATAATACACATCCGAATTCTATGATGGGCCGCACATAAAGTTTATATATCATTATTAGCACATCTCTTCTTAAACCCGCTTTACGGTTTGCAAGCTTCCGTAGCCACCCCATGACCCGTGTTGCCTTGGAGTACACATCATCAATGTGACTTCTCCAATTTAATGCGTCATTATATATGATGCCCAAATATTTAAGGGAATTCGCCTACGGAATGAGCTCATTACTGTACATTAACGAGATGTTGATAGGCTGCAGAAAAGAGAATGCAAGAAGCACACTTTTGTTTACGTTCAGGGTCATATGAATATTTTTAAGCCATCTTTCTATCATATTGAGATAATTTTGTAGACTCTGGTATAATAATTGAAGGTCGGTATTACTTGCAAAGAAAGCAATATCGTCCGCGTACACATATAACTGAATATCCTTAGTTGATGGAATGTAGCTTAAGAAAATGTTAAATAAAACTGGCGACAGGACAGCCCCCTGTGGTACACCACGTGTCTGCTTATATCTATTCGATGAGTACCCATCTTTAAAGCAGTAATATTCTCTCCCTCTTAAAAACTCCGACACCCACACAGTGATGTAGTTGGGAAAGTGGTGATATTCCATCTGTTTTAATAAAATTGAATGCTCAACCCTATCGTACGCTTTAGCCAAATTTAGAGTAACTAAAGCACAGTATTGGCGCCGACGCCGAGCCAGTTGTATTCGGCTCTCTAAATCAACATGCGCACACCATATTGAGCAACCAGATTTATAACCAATTTGACTGGGGTTTAACATTGCGTTATTATTAATATATTTCATTACCCGGGCATTCAAAACTCTTTCAATTAGCTTAACCAGATTTGACGTGAGTGATATCGGCCTTACATTGTCCAAGGCGAATCCTTTTTCCTGCTTTTTAAGAAGTGGAATCACTTTAGACAGCTTCCATTCCGCAGGTATCCAAGCTTTTGTCAAAGAAAAATTCACCAGATTAAGTACTTCAGTTGGACAAATCTCGAATATTACTTTTATCATTGCATTTGTTACCCCGTCTGGTCCAGGTGCCGAAGGAGATAAGTGCCTTATTATCTCTGCCAGCTCATCTAAAGTAACCTCCTCGAAATCCTCGCCTGCCATTGGGTTCACAATGTGCAGTGGTATAGTTGACATAAATCTATCTTGGAGCCCTTTCGCAATATTTTCTACTAAATCAGAGAGCTCACGGGGGGAAAGAACAGAAGAGTCAATATTTTCAGCGGGTGGTAACACCTTTTGAGATCTTAAAAATCTGAAGAGCGCTTTTTTGTTTTTAGCCCTAGAAAGATACTCATATCGTTTCATATTATAACCACCTTTTGCTGTACTTACTGTGCGTTTGAAGTCTGCTGCTGCGAATTTATAATCACACCAATTTTTTGGACATTGGTTGACCAGCAGTTGTTTCCATGCAGCTTTCCGTTTTCTATAGCTCCTCATGCACTCTTCAGTCCACCATGGACTAAAAGAACCTCTTGTGGCCGAGTCTAATTTGAACGTTGCGTCTTTTACTGATCTTTTTAACACTGCACACAGACTCATAGCCCTAATGTCACCTTGTATGTCCTTGCGGTGATCAAAAGTAGCCCTCAAGTCTTTTTCTAATTTTCTATAGTTGAGGAATGAGCGGGCCTTTTCGGCGACATGTATTCTTGGAAATTTCAGTACAAAACTAATAGGCAAGTGGTCACTGTTAGTAGCACAGTCTAAAGTTTGCCACGAAGATATATTTAGAGATGAGCTTGAAAATGTCAAGTCAATTACAGATTTAGAGAGACCTCGGACAAAAGTAGCAGATTGCGAATTTAAACAAGATAAATGCTTGTCAATAGCCCGTTCCCACAAGCGTTTTCCGCTTAAATCTGTTTTAAAACCCCAGGCCACATGATGTGAATTGAAGTCTCCAGTGATTAATATATCCTTTCTGCAGGCAGAGAACATATCGTCTAGACTTCGTGTGTCTTTCACTCCGGCTGGGAAATACGCATTTACAAACGACAAGGGAGAAGCGTCTGGTAATATTATGTCTACTATCAAAATTTCACAATCTGGAGTCACACAACAATAAGAGATCGTAGCTTTGTGACTAAACTTAGTTGCTATCAAGACAGCAAGCCCACCACCTCTGCTAGGTCGGTCCATTCAAAATAGCCGATAATTTTTTAGGTAATACTTCTGGCTGGTTGAAAGCCAGGTTTCTTGCAGTGATATAATATCTGGGGAAAGTTGTGAAGAAAGGTATGATAGGTCTGTGGCTGCGGAAAATATAGATCTGCAATTCCACTGTAATATGGTTAGTGAACCTATTTTGACGACAGAACCGTGGCAGAAACTGCTTGGTCCAAAATGTCCTTTCGCAAAAAGTTTTTCTTAGACATGTTCTCAAAGAATTCTTTTTTGGATAGATAGTTTTTAGATTTCGAATTATGCGAAGAGTTTTTTTGATTAGGGAGATCGGGTTCGCTTCAGAGCCTTATGAGAGTCCATGTCCATATCTGCACATGCTTCCGAATCATCCGTAAGATCACCGTCTTCCGTTGTTTTGGAAGTCCCTGCCTCAGGAGAAACCGCTCGCTGACGATTTGTCGCACTTTCTATTTCCGTACGCTGCGATACCAATGATGTCTGAGGAGCCCAATCGTTCGTAGATGCTACACCTAGAATTTGAGATAGTTGATTGGAAACCAATTGTGCCAAGCCTTCAAAAAGGTTGTTTGCGAGGCGTTCCATTGCCTTTTCCATAGCCTTCTCTACGGCCTCTGTGATAGATGTTGCGAGAGATGCATCCATGGCGGTGGTATTACGTGCTGCAACACCTGCATATCCTTTGGATCTCTCCTGCATTTCTGCAACGGCCTCTCTCTGGGAGCACCTCTTGCGTTCTACATTATCCAATATGGCAAGCTCCCTTTCTTTTGCTGCACAGTCTGCGGAGTCTGCAGGGTGCGCCCCATTACATAAGCAGCACCTCTCTTTTTCAGAGCTGCACTTACGGCTGTCATGATTTTCACCACACTGACGGCATCTAAGAACTGATCGGCACCCTCTGACGCTATGTCCATATCGCCAGCATTTCAAACACTGCAAGGGTTTGGGGGAAAGTGGCTCTACCTTATAGATCAGTGGCCATGCCTTAATTTCGGAAGGTCGGACTGTTCCTAAAAAGGTCACAATCACCGATTCCGTAGGGGATTTTATGTTGTCAATTGTACGGGTGCACCTGTACACTGAAATTGCACCCGCCACCGAAAACAAATCGAGCACTTCTGCAGGTGTCAGGCTTGTGTCTACACCGCGGACTAATCCTTTCGAGCATGTGAGGTGTGCCGGAATAAATGGGCTTACCGGATGCGCTGCGAATTCGGAACATTGCAGGAGCTCACGAATGCATTCCTGATCTGCGGAACAGCACAGGATGCCTCCGCGACCAAACTGGCGGGCTTCAGTGATCTCCTGGAGATGCGAAGTGGCTTTTCGAAGCTCCACTTAAATCGCCTTAGGGTTATTCATCGGAATACTGCCCCCATCTGTAGGTACCAGCGCCACAGGGACACTTCTCACTCCACTGCGTAACAAATAGTCTATCGGCCAATCCTTGGCGGGAGTGGAAGCTAACCAAGGGGAGTGTCCTTGGCCGGTGGAAGAAAATGACATCAAGATTGAATGACTCGCTTCAGCTGAGAAAAACCAATACAGTTACCGGAAAATAACGAACTCTCAAAGAACAATAAGGATACTGCCGCCCGATCCTGAGCCCGGGCAGCTCCTTCACAGTCGAACGCGTCCTGCCAGCTCGCACCTGGGACGAAAGCCTGACAGTGCTTGCAGACCTCGTTGAAAGTGAGAAGAGGGTCCGTTGAAAGTGAGAAGAGGGTTCCTTTGCCACTGCCCTCCCTCAGCCTCCAAGTGCCCACTTCCGGCGCGGTGTGTGAGACCTCGCGCCTGGGAGTGTGCAAGTTCGTTGGCGTTTGGGATGGTTTCGTGAGCATCACTGCCCACATGACCAGGGAACCAAATTATATGCTTTTTGCCTGTCCAAGATGCAGCCGAGAGAACGCGCGCGGCTTCTTTGCACACCGAGCCTTTCATAAATGCTCTAGTGGCGGCTCGCGAGTCCATGTAAATAGTAGAACGGTTCGTTGTGGCTAAGGCGATGGCCACTGCCACCTGTTCGGCTTTGTCGGCATCCGAATTTCTGAGCGTAAGTGATGTCAGCAGCTTTCCCCGTAACGACGTAGCTGCTGAAACAAAGTGATTGGAAGCTAAGTATTGCGCTGCGTCAACGAAGGCGACATTGTCCTCAATCGTAGCCGCTGTTTGAAGAAGGGCTCTGGCCCTTGCTTTGCGTCTGCCGCAGTTGTATTGGGGGTGCATGTTTCTGACTTTGATAGGGAGCGCGCACTTCCTCTGTCCGGCAATGGGAGACCATATACCAATATGCGCTAGTAACTGTCTGCCAGCCTCCGTGGAAGCCAGTCTTGCAACTTGGGCGACCTTTTGTGCCTCTACTATTTCGCTGAAGGTGTTATGGACACCCAGCGCCAATAGATGTTCTGTACTGGTGCTCTGTGGGAGACCCAGTACCTTTTTTATGTTCTTGCGAATTATTGATTCTAATTGGGCTTCATCCCTTCTGCTCCCCTTGTGGGCCAGGACGATGTAGTTGATGTGGCTCATTAGGAAGGCGTGAAAGAGTATACGAAAGTTCTCCTCGGATAGCCCCCTTGTTTGTTGGCCACCCTCGTGATTAATTTTGTCATGGAATAGGCTTTGGCTGCAATGCGTTCTAACGTGTAGGCGTTACTGCCATCCTCCTCCAGGAACATACCGAGGGTTCTAACTTTTTTTACGATCGGAATAATAGAGCCATTCGTTGTGGTGATCAAGATATCGGGAAACTTCCTTTGTTTGCACCGATTTTTGGCCGGTAAAGGAGCAGTTCCGATTCATAAGCCGACAAGCAGAGTCCTGCCTTGTGAAGAAAATCTTCGACAACCCTGATCGCTGTTTGTAATCGCTCTTCAATTAGCCTATCACTACCTTCCTCGCACCAGACGATGATGTCGTCAGCGTAGAAGGCGTGACCGAGATTTTCAATCTCGGCCAGACTGTGGGAAAGTGCTCTCTCAGCGATAAGTTAAATAGAAATGGGGATAGCACTGCCCCTTGTGGAGTGCCTCTGGGTCCAAGATCAAACGTCTTCGAGCCGAGAGATCCTAGGCGAATAGTAGCTTTTCTATTCTTAAGCAATGAGCTGATGTAGTTGTAAAAATGTTCTCCCAGACCCGCTTCTTTAATGGAATGAAGTATGCGAGAGTATTTGACCTTGTCGAAGGCCTTTTCCAGGTCAAGTGCCACAACAGCTCTAGTGCCTCTGGAGACCCTCCCAATGATCTTGCGTTTTAAAAGCAACATTACATCCTGCGTTGACATGTACGGCCTGAATCCAATTAGATTAAATAGAAAGAGATTACTTTCCTCAGCACATTTAGTGGCCCGCTTGAGGATAACGCGCTCGGCTAACCGGCTGGAGCGAGCCAAGCTACAGGGGTTTCCCCGGCTTCGGAATGAGGATGACGGTCGCGTCGCGCCACTCTATCGGAACCTCGCTGGTCTCCCACACCTCGTTGATTTTATTCGTTAGAAGCTCGATATCCTCGTCAGGTAAATTCTTTAAGAGTTTGTTACTAATCCCATCGGGACCCGGAGCTGATCTGCCGTTGAGCTCAAATACAACCTCTTGTACCTCTGCGCACATGAAGGGGGAGCAAAGAGGGTCTGTTCCGTTTTCTGGCAAAGCAGGAGGGTAGTCATTGTGTGAGGCGGGTTCTGTGCAAAGATATCTCGAGGCGAACTCATCGATAATTTGTGTCTCTGTCATACCAGAGTTCTTTAGGTTGTGGATAAGTCTCTCAATTGTAAGCTGCTGATTTGTTTTGGATTGTTTATCTCCCAGTAGATGTTTGAGGAGGTTCCACTTCACACCACTCCTCATTTGCCCGTCGACGGCATTGCATACTTCGTCTTATTGCTGTCGAGCTAGCGTTTCACTATGCTCATCTATCTGCCTATGAAGTTCAGCATTTTTTTTTGCGTAGGCGTCGGTTTAGTTTCTGCGTTTTCCATTGAGTCTGCAGCGCGTTTTTAGCCTTCCAGAAGGTGGGCTAATCGACTGTCCATGTGCTCTATCTCTCTTTCTGTCTTCACTTCCTTTGTAGAAGCAGCAACGTCTTCTTTGGGGCGAGTGATTAATTCGTTTAACGAGTTGTATTTATTCTCGTCTTGCTTTCTGATAGCTCTAAAAAGGTCCCAATCTGTGACGTGAAATTTTCTGAGCGGTGGTGACGAGATTCTCATCGCGAGGCTGGTAATGTAGTGATCACTACTAAGATTCTCTTGTTAGTTAGTCCATATGGGTTCCTCTGCATTCCTAACCATGGTCAAATCTGAGGTGGTATCCCTGCTGACCGAATTGACTATTCCGGTGAGGTATCGTGGATCGGTGACCAATGTGAGACCACAAGCTATGATCTGTGCTGCGAGGGCTTTGCCTTTTGCGGTATCCTTGATATAGCCCGAATCTTGATGATGTGCGTTAAAGTCCCCTGCTATGATGAGCGTTCAATCCCCTGCAATTTTACACGCTTTGTGAAAAAGAGCATGAAACGTCTCTTTTCTGTCGGCTGGTGAGCTGTAAACGTTTAAAATAAAAACGAATTGCTTAAGTTTAGCGTTCGGGATGAGCTCGATCATGATGTGTTCAATTCTTAAGTCCGGCCTAACGTCGTGACGTAAATAGGCGAGATGCTTTGAGACGAGTGTCGCTACACCCCTCTTGCCCTCCTTGAGATACGCTTCTGCACGATAGTGACGAATAGTGATGACATCGGTGAGCGTTTCCTGGAGGGGATTACTGATGGTCTTTCGGTAGCAAAGCTAAGAAAGTGTTGCAGTACTGCCTTCCTTTTGCGGAAGCTGACGCAATTCCATTGCCAGATTACTAGAATACTTGCGTTAGCCATTTTATTGACTCGAAGGGGGTGTACCAAGCAGTGCGTGCTGCCTGTATGATTCTAAAATTTGAAGCCTCGCGGTGTGCTCGGTCAGTTGGAGCCTGATAGGAGTAATTTCAGCAATAACGTCATTTCTTAGCTTTTCAAGCAATGTTTGGATGCTTGAGACGTTAAGCGCCTCCTCGTCCATGGGCTCAGGGCCTGCCCTGCGTTTCGCGCCTCTGTTGACGGACGCTGTGGCGGCGGTAGCTTGATCGCTAGACGCGCGCTCTCGCTGCTGCATTTCTTGCAAGATTGACTTAATATCAGCTAATTCCTGTCGATGAGCCGCATTCTCGCGCTCTAGTGATTGTATTTTGTCTCGCGTTTGCTGTGACAGTTGCCCTGGTTGCGCGGGGGCATGGGCCTCACCTGGGTTGCGAGCTGAAGCCACCCCGGGAACTCCAAGAGCGTTCCGTGGCGGCGTTCCTTGGAGCAGCCACAGCTGGTGTCTTGGTAGTAGCGGCGATTTCCCGGTCTCCGGCATTGCTCGTAGCGTTCTTCGTCTTGTGACCGCCTTTCCTTCTTTTTCTACGTCGCCTTCTTACAACGTAGGAAACTTGGTATCTGTTTTTGCAGGTAGGGTGACCGGTGAGATGAGCGTCTCCGCATTGCGCGCACTTCGGTTGCACACATTCGTGTCCGTTTGCGATGATCGAAGTCTCGCACTTTTCACACACTTTTTCAGTCGGTCTAGGGCAGACATCGTGCCTGTGGCCGATTCGGCCGCAGTTACGGCAAGTGTCGATTTGCTTCTTGTACAGTGTACAGCGTAGAATGTCGGGGCCGCAGTGAACATAGTTGGGCACTTTCATGCCGTTGAACAGTACAATCACGGTAGAAGTCTCCTTTGTGCACCTGACTCCGAGCACCATCGGGTTTCTGGGTGTGACAAAAAGGCTTTGCAGCGCAGCTTCGACCAGATGGGTGTCGATGCCTCTGACCACACCTCTACAGGTATTTCCCGGAGGTGTAATGTAAGCCGAGATAGAGTGCTTTTTATCTGCCAAGAATATTTCCTGCACTTTGCAGTATGCATTAATGCATACTGCAAATGCATACTGCATACTGCATTCCGAATCGAATGCCAATTGGCATTCGATTCGGAAGGTGTGCTTATAACGAAGATATTCTGTGTGGCATTCGCACACACGATATCTTCCTCGGCTGCCGCTGGGGCAGGCTGGCAGCCATTAAAATGGCTTGCGTGACATTTAACTGACTGCATGTTCGCACGTCCAGCCCTCCCCACCGGGCGGACGACCACTCGAAAGTGTGATGTGGGCAGGCGCGGGAGCCTGGAGGCTGCGGCAACCTTTTTCAGCTGGCTGGCTTTAGCTGGGCCAACGTGGGCTCCAGTTTGCCTAGCCGAGTGCGTCTCGTGCTTGAAGCGGGTTTTATCCGCATTCCGCTTTCTGTGGGCGGTAATCCAGCCGTTGGACTCGGCTTCCTCTTTGGAGATTTGCTCTCCTTCTACCATAGCCTTACGAGACATGGCCTCATCGGGGGTCGGCCGAACAAGGGGCTGCGCGCGTTCCGCCTTTCCGCGCTGCGGCACCCGATGCCGTGTATAAGCACAAATAGGCCTAACCCTTGGTGTCGGAGTAAGGACCCACAAAAGAGGTTCCAGTGGACCTACCGTGATTAATGGGGTATCCAGGTGTTCCTTGAAACTTCCCGGAGTTGCTCCAGTAAAAATCTCGGAGGGAAAGCACATCGGACTCAGTTGAACAACGTCAGTTGGCGGAGCCGATGCAGACGCGTCCGCAAGCCACTCTACCACCTAGCGTCCCCGCGAACACCAGAGGAATCAAGTTCCGTTAGCACAACGTCAGGATTGATAAGGTCAAAGGCCTTGAAAAAATCAGGAAAAATTCCTAACATCATTTTTTTGCAAAAAGTTTTGTTACATCAACTCTTTTTGCATCAGCAGAGCTAATTCAGTTGGTAAGTGGTTGACTAAGCTAGTTGATTGTGTATACTGAAGATTAACCCCTGAATTGCTTTGGACGAGCAGAGCTCGTCCAGTCCAAACTGTGACCAAACTGCTTTGGACGAGTAGAACTCACAGAACACCTATATAATAGAAGTCATCCTATCGGAATAGGTATTCCCCTCTAGCGTTAAGGCGCGGAAGCCAACGTGTTTGGAGAAGCGCGCATTCACGACTTACATTGCGTGTCATCCACTAGATGGCAGCATTTTCTCGAGAATTTAGTTTTTTTCCTGTGGCAGGAGCACGGTTTTTGTATAGAAGGACGGCGTGCGGTAGAGGCAACCCATTGATAGTTGGCCCGTGAACAGGAAAAAAGAAGCCATTCGTTTTCGTCATCTTGTTTGTGTGATAATGACTCGAGTACAGGTCTTGTGTCCGAAAGTGAAGACAGCGATGACGGCAAATGAGTAGCTCCTCCGGTGATGATGACGACAGCTCGGACGCGAACATTGCGAGTACCCGCCAGTAAAGCCACCTTACGTTATCCCGCGTTATGCAATTTTCCGGACAGTTCCGAAACTTCTTGAGCGAAATACCCCCAAGGGAGCTTAGCCAAGACAAGTGAAGAAATATGTGTCATGTGTAACTGTTTTGTTTATAAGGTTTTCAGTTTTATTAGCTGGGTAGCTCGTTTCCTATTCATTGTTCAGAAATAAACTTAATTCCGTTGATTTGACTAAGTATGTGGTGAAAATATTGTTAGGGGGTCGGTGACTTCTGTACAAAATGCATTTACACAGGAAAAACAGTGACAGTCACAAGCGTATGGGAAATGGCGATGTTGTGGCCCAAAAGGACGTCGGCGAGAGGAAGCAGGACATATTGACCATAGGGAACCTGTGGCTGTGCGGTCAAAACGACATAGGTGGCTGCCTGAGGTGACAGTCACACATCCTGAAGAAGGCACAGGCGCGGCGGGGCAGTGTGGGGTTCAGCGGCTATTTGAGGCCGCTCTAGCTGAAGGACGCCGGTAGCACAATTAATAAGAGCAGAATGATTTGACAAGAAGTCCAGGCCTAGGATAACGTCATAAGGGCAGTGGTCAATCACGGCTAAAATGACAGTAATAGTGTGGTCCTTTATACTTAAGCGGCCAGTGCACAGACCGTGAACCATCGGCGTACCGCCATTGGCCACACGGAGCATTTGTGCAGCCCCTGATGTCAAAACTTTTTTTTAAACGTGTGCGTATATAGGCTTGAACTCATGACCGAAATGCTTGCCCAGGTGTCTACACGTGCATGTACAGGTACGCCGTCTACTTCAACGTCTATTACACTTTGTCAGGTGAAAACGGAGAGAGGATTTGCTGCGGAAGTCGTCAATGCAGCACCACCTCCGGGGGCTGCATTTCTCCGTTTTTCCAGATGATGCGGCCGGAAGCCTCGGGGGACGAGAAGCACCGTGGTTGTGGCGAATGGGACGATGGGTGACGTATTTGCGGCGAACGAGACTGGTGCCCACGTGGTGAAGGCGAGCGGATGTACCAGGTGTTCCGAAAATGGTCAACGGAATTGGACTCTTCGCCAGGTGAAAAGGTGCGGGCGGTACCGTCCAAACAGGTCATATTGGTCGTTGCACGAGGTTCCAAGGGCCATGTGTTGCGGCAGTAACGAGAATATATCCAACGCGGTGGCAGTTGAAACATATAGAGCGGTCATCTGCAGTTCGCCACTCAGCCGGGTTTCGAGTACGTGGAGAAAACCGTCGGTTGGAGGAGCGCATCGCAAAAGGGCGTTCGCTGACTCCGGGCGCGGTGACATGGCACACGGAATGCACTCCGATGTTTTCAAGCTACTGGCGCACGACGGCTTGAACAAGAGGAACAGTAACAAGAGTGGTATCGGTACTGCGCGAATAGAACGCCGAGGGCGCCATTGCTTCCAGTTCGTGACGAACAATGCGTGTCAGGTCTCTATGTGGCGACGGACGTTGTGTTGCGGACTGGTCCTCGCAAGTCGACGTTGCAGCGGTGTTTGCGAGTCGGGCGAATGTTTGCAGAATGCGGCGACTTTTCACTTGCTCAAACTAACGACACTCTTTGACGATCGCGTTCACGGTGGGACAGCCCTTACACATCAGGAGATTGAACACGTCGTCGGCAATCCCTTTCAGGACATGCCCGACCTTGTCCACATCTATTATGTCGCTTTCGGCCTTTCGGCAGAGGGCCAGCACGTCTTGAAGGTATGCGAGGTATGATTCCGTGGGGGATAGGGCGCGGCATGCCAATTCCTTTTTGGCGGTGATCTTACGACTGGCGGTTTTGCCTAAAAGCTCTCGCATCTTTTCTTTGCATTGGTCACAGCTTGTGACTTCTTCGTTGTTTTCATACCACACCTTCGCCGTGCCTCTCAAGTAAAACAGCACATTAGCCAACTGTTGTGTTGGATCCCATCTGTTCGGCACACTCACTGTTTCGAACGTGGCCAACCAATCGTCAACGTCGACGCCATCAGTCCCGTAGAATGTACCGGGATCCTTAAGTGGCGTGAAAACGTATGTTTGCGACGTGTTCGTCGGAGACACTGACGTTGACGCGGAGGGCTTACTTACCATTGGCCATGGCTGGAAAACCGATGCGACGTCCGCTGCGGAGCTACGTTGCCTGACGGTTACCCAGCACCTCTCACCAATATGTTATGGGGTTGGTGACTTCTTTACAAAATAAATTTACAGAGCCAAAACCGCAGGCAAAAGTCACAATGGCTGATTGGCACAAACGCGTGCCTTTCAGCTGATTCTGTCCTTCCTCTTCCTTTACTGCATCTTCGTAACAATATGAGCAACTCAGCCGTTGTTAC
This sequence comes from Rhipicephalus microplus, assembly GCF_043290135.1. Lineage (NCBI taxonomy): Eukaryota > Metazoa > Arthropoda > Arachnida > Ixodida > Ixodidae > Rhipicephalus > Rhipicephalus microplus. The sequence continues at coordinate 139,430,896 of NC_134706.1, forward strand.
TAACACAGTGGAACTGCAGAGGTCTCAAGAACCACAAGAAGCGGGCTCATTTCCGCCTCTATCTTGAGACCTTTGAGTTCCTTGTTGCCGTGGTTGCCCTTCAGGAACCCGGCTCGGACGTCAAACTCACAAATTACACTACATTTCAACACAACCCGGAGACATGTATACTTGTTCACAAGCAATATACCGCCCAGGAAGTCACACTCCCCACAACACCGCCTTTCCCATACACAATGGTGTCGGTGCTGCCTATAAGGCGATCTGACCCACCTGTTCATATTCTAAACATTTACTGTTCCCCAAAGCTTAAGAACGTCACGTTCAGCGAAACTTTCACACAAGCTATGCAGGTGGCAGGACGGGACCCCCTCCTGATCGTCGGCGACTTCAATGCCCCAAGCAGGTTATGGGGCTACCCAAGAGAGGACACGCGTGGAAGGAAGCTTGCGGAACTTCTTTCTACACTTGGACTCACCCTCCACACTGATCCCGCCAGCCCAACACGTGTAGGCAACTCTGTTCAACGAGATACTTGCCCGGACCTCACAATTACACGCAACATACGCCATGCCGACTGGCTTAACACACAGGACACTCTCGGTAGTGATCATTGTGTATTAAACACAACTGTGTACATGCGTCCCTTAAAACGCCCACTTACACAAGCTCGTATCCCAGACTGGACAACTTTCCGCACCACTCTACCTATTGTAGACCCTCTCCAGTCGGGATACGACACCTGGTCTAAATCACTGACGTCTACACTGAAACAACACGAACAGCTGATACAGCTCACGGAAACTCAAACGGACGTGGACAACCACCTCCTCCATCTTTGGCAGGCCCGCCGCAGCCTCACCAAACGATGGAAAAAACAGAAACATAACAGACGCCTCAAGAAACGCATCCTAGAACTCACGGAGCAAGCTGCGGAATATGCTGCTCAGCTAGCCGACACTAACTGGGTGGACAGGTGCAACACGGCTGCACGCCAGATGTCTGGTCGCAACACGTGGCGCCTGTTTCGCGCTCTCATCGATCCAACACAAACACGCACGGAAACTCAACGTCACTTACATAAGGTCATGCACAACTTTACAGGAACGACAACACAGCTGGCAAACACGCTCAGGGACCGATACCTGTGCACCACCAAGGACCCCCGGACGGCCGCATACTCCTACGCAGGCAAAAAGAACACGCAGTTGGACACCCCGTTCCAGCTCCACGACCTCCAGGCGGCCTTACGCAAGATGAAGCGTGGCACTGCACCAGGGCGTGACCAGGTTACGGTCAAACTGTTGGCCAATCTTCCCGACGCAGCCTACGCCACGCTCCTCAAATACATCAATAGCATTTGGGACGGAGAAACTCCTCTCCCTCTTGAATGGAAATCAGCTCTCGTGACCTTCATCCCGAAGGCAGGTAAACCTATTGACGTGGAGAACCTTCGCCCCATCTCCCTCACGTCTTGTGTCGGCAAGCTGATGGAAACGATGGTGCGCGACAGACTCTCCGAGTTTCTAGAAACACAGCACACTTTTGCGGACACCATGTTTGGATTCCGCCCTCAGAAGTCAGCCCAGGATATACTTCTACAGCTCCACCATGACATATTAGATCCTGTTGAATGCCCCCACAATGACAAGGTAGTCCTGGCCTTGGATCTTAAAGGAGCATTCGACAACGTGAAGCATGAGGTAATCCTTGACCACCTCAGTCAGACCAACTGTGGTTATAAAACATTCAATTATGTTAGACAGTTTCTTACAGACCGTCGAGCCTACATACGCATACAAGATGAGGAACATGGGCCTTACGTCATCAGGGGAACTCCTCAAGGCGCGGTCCTCTCTCCTCTCCTATTTAATATAGCCATGCTTCATCTTCCCCCCAAATTGGCTTCTTTACCAGGGATACATCACGCTCTTTACGTGGATGATATCACGATCTGGGCCACGCAAGGTAACCTGGGTCACATGGAGTCATGCCTGCAAGCAGCAGCGACTGTAGTCGACGACTACGCAACCTACTGCGGACTCCAGTGTGCCCCGGCTAAGTCAGAATTTGTGCACGTACGTCCCTCCCCTCAGGACACAACTCAGCTCCATATCAGTCTTCCCTCGGGACCGATCCGTGAGGCCAAGGAGATCCGCGTCCTTGGCCTCTTCATACACCACCAACGCAAGGCCGACACCACAATAGCCAAACTTCGCACGGTGGGAGACCAGGTGGGCCGTATGGTCCGCCGGGTCTCCAACAAGCGGGGCGGATTACGAAGCAGGGATGCAATGCGGCTTGCCCATGCTTTCGTAACGAGTAGAATACTCTACTCGACTCCCTACTTGCACCTACGCAAACACGAGGATGATCAACTCGAGGTCATCCACCGTAAAGTTATCAAGCGGGCTCTCGACCTCCCTATCACCACGTCCAACCAGAGACTTCTGGCCCTAGGCGTGGTGAATACCTACCGGGAACTTCGAGAAGCCCACCTCGTTAGCCAATACACGCGCCTTGCACAGACCCATTCCGGTCGCCGCCTCTTGGACCGAATACACATCAAACACGATTACTATATTGAGGAAAGGGTGAGAGTGCCAGAACCTTGGAGACGCGCCCTCCGGGTCCGACCCCTTCCCCGCAACATGTCCAAAGAAAACCACAGTGGTCGCCGCCAGGCGCGCGCGGAAGCGTTGCAGCGACACTTTGGTCAAGAGGAACACGTGTGCTACGTGGACGTTGCCGGCCCGCACCATGGGGGGTGGTATACTGCCGCAGTCATACACAACGCTAACACCGTAAACGGGCTCACTTTCAAAGCCTACAGCGCAACACACGCGGAGGAGGTTGCCATCGCTCTGGCTCTCACCTATCCCTCTTCTAAACATATCATCACCGACTCACGAGGGGCCTGTCGGAACTATCAGCTAGGGTGGGCTTCACCGCTTGCCCAGCGCATACTGGAACCTAGCTGCCGATACGTTAATCCAACTCCGCGAAATCTGGTTTGGACACCCGGTCACCAAGGACTCAGGGGTAACGAACAGGCCGATCAGGCCGCCCGCGCACTCTCTTCCCGGGCTATCTCCCTGTCTTTGGAAGCCTACTCGCAATCAGACAATTCGGCCCTTTCATTCAAAGATATTACCAATTACTACAAGGAGGAGCACCGGCGCTATCCAGACCCTTGTAAGGGACTGCATCGCGCTGACGAGCGCCTCCTTTTAAAACTGTTTACCAATACTGTACTGTGCCCGGCGGTGCTAAAACATTTCAATTCATCCTTTGATGGCACGTGCCAGTTCTGCGGTGAGGTGGCTGACACCTTTCACATCGTCTGGGCGTGCCAGTCTAATCCATCTATCCCCCCCAACCCCAATCCCACGAGAGAGGACTGGGAGGCGGCCCTGCTCGGCTGTCAAGACCTGAAGGCCCAAGAGGCTCTGGTTCAACGTGCGCGGGCGGCGTTGCTTGCCAATGGAGCCCCGGGATAGGGGTTCCACCTAGTGCTGTGAGGGTAGGAGGCCAATAAGGCCCCAACCCAATCACCTCTCTGTAACCATTTAATGGTTATTAAATGTTTTCACCACCACCACCGTAACATTATTTTTTCAACACCTACTAGCTAATTTTTAGTACAGTCAGAATCGAAATCAGCGATAAAAAAATAGGCACTTTTTGACCGGCAATCATAGGGGGGGGGGGGGGGGGGGGAATGAGCAGGTAAGGGGTTAACAGCGCGAAAAAAAAACACGGCCAAAGAGAGCTCTGCTTCTTGGAATGCGGGGTTTGCGCAGAAGGTCGCAGTGAGTGTTGATTATCTGATGCTGATGACCTCATGAATGGTGCTCACCCACAGAGGGGGATGGGCCAAGAACCGGGCAGAAAGATACTTAAATGAAACTAAAATGAAATTAAAGCCAATCTAAAAAAATTGTTTCGAGATCAAACTGTGAATAAACAAAAATATTTCCTGAGCAAGCGTTGAAACCATCTCTTGTTCCTGACAGACATAGCTACGAATTATAAACTAGAGGTCTGAGAAGGTTAGGAACCACTAGCATGGTAATCTTTTAGATACATTGATGTAGTCGAATCCAGTGCAGCATACATCCCTGTGGCAGTAACCAAATGAAGTGCCGCCAAGTGATAAAAGTACTGGTACATTTACTTGTATTCCTAGCTTTTGTAATGGGGCTACTAAACATTTTTTTCTCTTATAAGAGTAACGACGACAGAAAAAAAAAAGAAATGTTCAATTGTTTCAATTTCATTGCAAGAAATGCACATCGGTGACGCCTTGAGTCGAGCTTCGTTAAGGTAATAATTTAGTTGTGGAGCGCAATCTGATATAAGTAACTTCTAACTGATGAGATACACACCACTGTTTATTCCGGCAATACTTTAAATGCTCGAAATCCAAATTACCTATTCACTATTGCAAACAAATATTTCGGAACCTCAGCGCTGTCACGTAAGCCGTATCTGGCAAAACAGGGATGATGGGCCTGCTCAGGGATACTGCTGCTAAAGAATCCGCCATTTCGTTCAAGTATAATCCATGGTGGCCTAGTACCCATAGCAAATGCAGTTTTAGGGGCGAAGCTCCTTAGGGCGTGGGCTGTGCGTCCCCTGTAGCCTGTATGTAGCCGCCTCTAGTTTAGTTCTTGCAGTGTTCACTAGATGGCGGTACCGTCCCCTGTATGTAGCCACCTCTAGTTTAGTTCTTGCAGTGTTCACTAGATGGCGGTACCGTCTCCTGTATGTAGCCACCTCTCGTTTAGTTCTTGTAGTGTTTACTAGATGGTGGTACTTGTAGCTGATGATGAAAAGATGCAAGATGTTATAAACTAGAAAGCGGTACTTGTAGTTGATGAAAGACGCGAGATCTTATAAAATAGGAATGATGTCACATATGGCGCGTGTCATTGGTTGAAGGCAATCGTTCGATTTAGTGCGGAGAATATGCAGCCATCAAACTCTTTGACTCTGGAATCGTCCTAATGACCATGTACCTCGCACCCAACCTGTCGACCGGGAACATCAAGACATTCATAGACACTGCGTTACGAAATTATGAGAACAAATACAAGAATGGACCATTTGTACTACTTGGAGACTTTAACGTGCCTATCATAGACAATAATTGGCTTATCCAACATATGGCTTCTAGATATGCACTCAGACGTATATCGTTTGACCATATGAAACCTACCACGATCCGAGGAACATGCATAGACCTAGTATTTGCAAATTGCCCACTGCAACCCATACAGGAACCGCTCTCCCTTCATTTCACAGACCATAAAGCCGTCATAATGAAGGGACATCGCAAGCCATTCATCGTCTAAGAATAAATAAAAGTTGATTTGTGTATATACACACACAGCGTTTCTCATGTCTTTACATGATGATCGACTGGGCGAATTACACGGAAGATTCACAGTTTACCGATGAATCCCTCCGGAGCTTCGCCCATTCATCATCATTCACCCCGTGAATATGCCGTAATTTTTTTTGTACGTTTTTCGGTATTATATGAAGAAATGTATTCATCCGCCGCATTTGCTGCCGTAGAGAGTGCATTACATACTGATAATGAACCTGTAATAATCACTACTGATGATCCGCTCAAGGGAAATATGCGTAGGGCCAGAACAAAAGCCAATAATTTTGCGTCAATAGAGGGCAATTTCTATAACTACATCGTTTTTTGCTCTATTTCACTATTTTTCTTTCTTTAAACTCTTAATTCGCTGGTATATCTATAAACGCTTTCATGTCAGTGAAATTTCAGTTGGAATAAGTTGTCGCTTCTCCAGTGCGTTTCCTTTCTGTGGCCGTTTTTTTTTTTTCCTTTCGCGTTTTTAATCTTAAGAAATTCGGTTGACTTGTTTTTTTTTTCTTGTTTACTTGAACTCTACTCGTCAGGACTTATTATATGAATGCGCTAGTAAACGCAGAGAACCATGCTAAATTCACCTTGTGAAAACCTTTAAAAAACAGGCAACACTCACAAGAAAAATTATTTTTGCCACCTTTTATTAAATATTCCTGTTACCTTTGCCGTCTACATGCTACTAGGGAAAACACGTGTTCACAAACACAGATTAGAAATGTGTTCTGGACACGATTCAGTTATGTCTATCATGCATTTTTGCAAGGCTATTTATTTGAACTGGGTTAATTAGTTATTTGGCAGGACATGGGAGAGACCTTTTACCCTGCAGTGGGTGTAGTCGGGCGGATGATTATGATAATGATGATGATGATGATGATGACTTGAACACCAAGTGTATCAGTGGTCCAGCTGTCACTTGAAGAGTCTTAAAAATGAAAAGAAGCTTCGCATCCGTTTCGACAGGCGTCCTGGAAGCACTAGACACAGTCAAACTATTACATGGCATAGGACAACTAATGAACTGCCGTTCGCACTGCTAGAAAAAAAACTTTTTAACACTGCCCTGCTCCAACTACTCACTCATAATCCTCGGCATGCAGCCTTGGCGTGTTTTAAATTCCCGCGAGACCAGCTGTATCAGTCTAACGAATGCAAAAGGTGCAACAGTCTCGGATGCCGAGTGTGCCAATATTTTCAATCAGTCAGTCAAGATCTTTATTAAATGGTCCTGAGGAGTTTAAGCCACCAGGGTGTCCACGAGGGACATCTCAGCAGCCGCTACTGCAGGTGACGCCTGAGTCGGGGCGAGAACGTGGTGGCGTTTCACCAGTTCTATGGCCCTCTGGACTGCCTTTTGTTAGTTTCGGAGATTGGGGCTCCTGAGTGCCTCTTCCCAGTCGGACGCACTGGTGAGAGGTCCTCTAGGTAACGCGGGACATTGCCAGAGCAATGTCTTCGAGTTAACAGTACACTTCTGAGCAGTCTGGGCATTATGAATCTATGTCCGAGTAGTAACGGCTGAGTCGGCCTTGTGATGGGTACGATCTCGTTTGTCGCATGCGAAAGGCTACCTCTTGCGCACGTTCAAGATTTGCATGTGGTAAAGGGTATTCGCTGCTGTCGTTTCGGTAGCCGGAGCTAATTTCGCGGAAGGTGAGTGAAGGGTCATTAAACTGTACGTCTGGGCCCAGCTCTTTGGTGGCTGATTGATCGTCGCAACTGGTCAGTTCTGGCGCTCGATCATGAGCCATTTCGTTGAGGTTGGGTTGCTGTGGGAGGACATCTTTGCCCCTGTGGCCAGAGAACCAAGAGAGGTAGTGCAAGCCCGTGTATTTGCATGTTTGTAGAATGTGGGCTGCTTCTCGAGCGATGTTGCCGGTTTCATAAGCCCGAATGGCGGCGCGAGAGCCTGTGAAGAAATGGGTGTGTGAGGGGTCGATCATCGCTAAAGCTATAGCAACCTGCTCGGCGCTCGTTCGTAGCCTAACCGAGGCGGCTAAGCGTAGGGCTCCGTCGCCATCTACTATCGCGAGTGCACAGGTGGAGGAGCGCCGCATCGACGAAGACGGTAGAGTTGCGATTCGCAGTGGTACGGTCGAGGATCGCGTGAGCGCGGGCCAGGCCTTTGTTGTGTTGCACGTGAACATTTCGCGGAAAAGGGGTTACCATGTAGGTAACGTTACCTATATGGTAACGAATATGCTAGCCACCCCTTATGTAGTACCCCAAAAGGAGACTTCAAGGCAAGAAAAATCAAAATGAAAAGAATTTCTGCCGGGCAGAGATTCCTAAAAAGGTGCAGGAGTTGTTAGGCGTTCCAGGCACACCAGACGTCACCATGCATGTTTCGATCCGAGGAAGGCTGTGCACAGCGTGGCACACACCACGACACAAACCGAAACGTTCTAATCGTCTGAAATGCGCGATGCAAAATCATTTCAGTATCGACACAACGGCTCAGACAATGGATTAAGGAACGTCTAGTCTAGGTTCAGACACTGGAAAATCACCACCCGCATTCTACTAATTCCTACTGCAGAAGCGTTAATCCACGTCTAGCGCACACTTTCGGCACCTAGCGAATAGCTGCTAGACTACAATTACTACTTTTTAGTTTAGCCGACAGATGGCAGCACCACACCATTACCAAGCTTTGGAATAATTTTTTTTTTTTTTTGGATTTCCGACCCCGGCATACCGCACCCACCCTCGGCTATGCGTATGGACCCGCTCCTAACATGGACAGATATTCCAGAACATCAAATACTCGAAAGACGGAGACTTCCGCCCCTGGGGCCAAAGCTCAGTAAAGAATCTCAGGTAGCGTGGCGTCGCCTGTGTCTTACCCCAATCCATACATACTGTCCAAGATAGGTCCCGACACATACGCACCCCAGTGCAGGTTCTGCGTCACTAAAACAGCCACCCTGTACAATATGGTATGGTAATGCCCACACAATCCTCCTCTACAACCCAGAGCACAGCGCAACAATCGGGGGGGGGGGGGGGCAGCTTTGTTCAGCTCGGATCCGAAGACCCAAGAGGCCCTCGTGAGACGAGCGAAAACAGCGGCCCGTATCCCTCCCGAAATAAGGAACCCACTCACTGGCACTCCTTCCTCAGTCGCAAATAAATGTTTCATTCTCTCTCTTTGGTATGGGACGTTTCACGGTTTTACCTAATTTACTCATAAAACGCAGAACACAAACGAACGTGGAAAGATGGAAGGTAGTGCAGACCAGCTCGGCTCCGAACACCTAAGAGGCCCTCACGAAACGTATCATGACTGTGTCCCGTGGGTTGGACTCCCGCGCTTTATTCCGTGCCGACCGGTTACTCTCCTGTAAAAATAACAAACCAGTACGGACACGGTGGCGCGCCCAAGCATCAGGCGCGTTCTAGTCGACTAATACCCGTGCTGGAGGCCCAGATCTAGCAACCGTTCAGTGTATAAGAGTTCGTAGGAGAGTTCATGCAATTCCTCCAAATCATATGGTGGAACAGCCCCATCGAATTGACGAGCCAAATTTAAGCATAGCACTGCGCCGTGCCACAACTGGTGAGAAAAGAAATTCGAAGACAGCTGATGGGGGGTGGGGATTCTTGAAAAAAAGAAAAGAAGAAAAAAAAAAGGAGCCCCGTAACTGTCTCACAGGGGGAGGACACCTCAACAGTGGCTCACGGGGGGTGGGGGTAATGAGGGATAGAACGGATAGGAAGGAATAAAGGTATAGAGATAGAGAGAGGCACAGCGACAGAGACCACATACGGAAATAAGGAGAAGATAGGCAAGAGGGACACGGTCGCAGGAGTCCGAGGACGGGGCACCACTCGGCGAGAGCTCTTGTTGGCGACAGAAGATGGCGTAGAGCGAGCCAGTCGGCCAGAGCTGCGCTGTCGTCGAAGATCGCGGGGGCACAACCGGTCGCAACACATTGTGCTCATTTATTCGTCCATAAATTCCGTAGGGGCGCAGCGAGAAATTTATTTCGGATGGAGAGGGGGTTCACCAACCAAGCGGCCGTGCCTTTTTTTTTTTTCATGTTCCTGCGGGCGTTTCTATTTGTGCAAGCAAAACTGAAAAATTTCAGAGGGTTTTCAACCCTCCAACCCCCCCCCCCCCGCCCCCCCCCTTGGCGACGCCATTGATGACAGAGGTGCTGGCTGGCTCGGTGAAATATACGAACAGACTCTCCTGCCATGCTTGTCTATATTCTTAATGAAACACTAGAAGCGATGTAATAAAAAAACAATGCAGTAACAAGAACGACGGTGGAGAGGACATCATTAAAAAAAAAGCGCTAGCGTTTGAGCCGGCCGTACAGTCACTCCCTGAAGACGCTGAATGAGCCTCGACACGTAGGGCTTTAATACAAGAACTGGAGGATGAACACGGTTGGAAAGTTTATGCGCAATTGAGGCTACATTAGCATTGCAGGCATTTCTGGAGAGTTTTATTAAAAAACAGCGAACGCTGGAGCACCCGTTGTTACTTTATTGTTCACCCACATTCAAACATAACGGGCGCAATTACCGCACACGCCTTCCCTCTCTCCTCCGCCCCACCTAACCCCGGAATGCTGCTACAAAGCCTCCACACACGATTGGCTGGGCGCATACTTACGTCATCAGTTGCTATGCGACGGCGGGACCGGACGGCCGAACAGCTGAGCTTTTAAAAGATTGCCCGCGCCTCTACGCCTGGAAGCAAAAGCGCGCGCCCGTATCCGTGCGCCTTCCGAGGTACCCGAGCCGATTTTCTGCAAAGATGCCTTGCATGTAACGAAACCTTGCTGCCTGGGATAGCCAACTCGAGCACTGGATATTGCAGTTAAAGACAATGCACAGCGATCACACAGACACGCCGGGTGTGTCGTTATGAGCAACGCGTGATGAAGATATGCAATACCCGTTGCGCAGCCGATGACCAATGTTGAGTCTGCGCTCACTAGCGAAGCACTCCGATTTCTGAAGAACATTAGACAGCAGAACCGCCATCAAAATGCTCTACCAGCAAGAAAGGCAAAAGTCATGATGAGGAACACGCTTTTATTATAAAAGCGACACGTTCGCGTGGGGTGAAGTTTGAGCTATTCACAGGCATATATGACAATGATTTACAACACAGATGACATAATTTAGGAGATCATGATATATAACTCGCCATGATGTAACGTCCGACGATGATATTTACAGGTCCAGCGTTCCAGTGGCACTCGAGTTAGGCTGGATGAGGGTGAGCCTTCAATGGTGATGACGCGGATGAAGTAGTTTGTTTGGCGTCTTACGTTGTTGCAGCAGAGTTACACTGCGCCTTTGATGAGCGTGAGGGATGGGCTTGATGCGGTAGCCACAGGTTGGGTGATCGAAGAGAGATGGGAGCTTACTTCTTCGCCGCCGCCTTCTTTGGCGTTGCCTTCTTCGCAACCTTGGGCTTCTTGGGAGACTTCGCCTTCTTCGGGGACTTTGGCTTCTTCGCAACCTTAGGCTTGGCCGCGGCTGCCTTCTTAGGCTTCGCAGCCTTGGGCTTGGCGGCCTTCTTGGCGGGAGACTTGGCGGTCTTTGGCTTCGCCGCCTTCTTGGGCTTCGCAGCTCCTCCAGCAGCTTTCTTGGGTCCTCGCTTTGCACCCGCAGCTTTCTTGGGGGCGGTCGCCTTCTCGGCCAGGCGGAAGGAGCCGGCCGCGCCGGTACCCTTGGAATGCTTGAGCAGGCCAGTCTGGACGGCACGCTTAAGAGCAAGCTTGAGATGAGTGTTCACTACCTTGCTGTCCTTGCCGACGTCGAAGTGGCTCATGATGTACTTGTGGATGGCCTGGCGGGAAGATCCACCGCGTTCTTTGAGGGCCTCGACAGACTTCTTGACCATCTCGGTGTACTTGGGGTGGTTGGCGGGCTTTTTGGCTTTCTTGGGACCTCCTGCAGACTTGCGGCCCTTTGCCTTGGGCGTCGCAGCAACGGCGGGCTTGGCCTCGGCGTCAGACATGGCGGGAACTGGAAGGGACTCCGTGGCGGGAACTTCACGAAAGAGAAAAGGGCGAGCGAGCGGAGGAGCACACGTCCGAACTGGCTGCGGGCCGAGAGAGCGAATGGCGCAGAAGGTGGAGAGCAGCCGGTTTTATACAGGGGGCGCGGACGTCACGGAAGGCTACAACAACATCTCGTGCTGGCGAGCGCCGCAAATGCCGCGGCTCGAGTTAGAGATTGTGTTTGTGGTGCTAAAAAAACGGTTGGTAGTTCATTTTAGCGACGCCGCACTGCTATAAAAACTAAACGTTGCTGTAGAGGGGTATCTGCACGAGCACCATGCAATTTTTTTCCGACGTGCGCAGCAGTGAAGCTTGCAAAACGAGAGTTTTTCGGCACGCCGGTGTAGACTTGATTCCCCCAATTCTGCGGTTCGAGCGTCGCTGTTCGCGCCCCGTCACATCGGGGCCGCTGACAAGTGTCTAGAAGTACGCACAAGTTATCGATGCTGACGCACGACTGTGAACGAACCGTCGTCACCGACACCAGCCAGCACAGCGGCGACCGGACTGCGGCAACTGCAGCACGTCCGACGCGCGGCACCCCGACTTCGCCATTTTGCGAGCGCGCCACATTACGGTCTCCATGGCAACGAGTGCCACAGCACAGAGGAACACGAAGGGTGGAGGTCACGATGCGGCTACATTGAAGCTTTATGGCTGTATCAAACAGTGCATGAATTTAGCCGCCTTCGTTTGAAGCATACGCTATACATCAAGTTTTTGCCGTACTTTCAAACGTTACAAGCATTTACGGGTTCACCTTGTGCCATGAGATCGCGCGATTCGGGAGGCAGACGTAACGTGGTACTGTTCAGACCTGCCAGTGCTCTGCGATAAAATAGTTTGTAAACTTACCAGGTTTTGTTAAGAATTCGGCAAGAATATCGAGTTTCGAACACATTTCCTAGCATAAGAAGCCGTTTACAAGTTGAGTCAGGGCTATAACTTACGCTGCTTAGACATGACAAATAAGTAAATCCGCTACTAGCAGACGACACACCATGTATCGACGTTCCAGACACGTTTTAGATACCAAAGTTGGAGAACTTGGCGCGCTATTTGAATCTCTCGATAAATTAGTCTCGTTTGATAAGTATATGCCACGGTGCGCTGTGTATGTAACACACTGGTCGCAAATTGGCATTTCGGGGATGGGCATTAACAGCTGACCGAAGCGTGTGTATTTACTGGAGTACGTGATTTAGCGCAAAGGTTCTGGTGAAGTGTTCTTTTGAAATCGCTCCAACGAAGTTGCAGTTCTGGGAATTGACCTAACAACGGCTAAAAAAATGTAGCGATAACAGTTGTGTGTTCCTACCAGCGCTCTGTGATGAGTATTGTTGTTATTGTTTTCGTTCGTAAGTTCACGCTATATTTCGATCGAATTTATTTTTAATTAACCCAGATAATCAAAGCACCACCGAAACTTAGAAACGACTTTATCATCATCGTCCGGTCTACGCCCACCGCAGGGCAAAGGCCTCTCCCGTGTTGCGCCAATCAACCTAGTTCTGTATTTTCTGCTGACGCGTAATACCTGAAACTTCTTAACCTCACCTGCCCCCCCCCCCTAATTTTCTTTCCATCTTTCCCCCATTTTCTTTCTCTCCCAATCACCAGTTACCCTTAATGCCGAAACTGCTGGAACGTGTCGTTGGAGACTGTGTCCGAATGCCTTAATAGGTTATTAGCGTCAAAAGTGGGGCGTTTGCCATGAGTGATTAATGCTGAGACAGTGGGTCACAGCCAAGAAAATTTCGCTCACAAACGTAGCGTGTATTAGCGAAGTGCATAAAAGAAAGGGGCACGACAGAGACGTAGATAGGTAGACACAGACTTAGAGATAGGTAGACAACATTCACCCGATTTGGCTAAAATTAAATTTTGTAAAATTAATTGAGAGATTAATACACGCACAGATAAGTAATTTTGTCACTGTACATAAATTATTAAGTTCCCGCCAAATTGGTTTTAGAACCAGAATGTCTATCTTGTGTGCACACGTGGTTGTGCCCTCGCGATCTCCGACTTCAGCGTAGCTCCCGCCGACTGGTTCGCCCTCCGCGGTCTCCTGATGCCGTGCAGCTCTCGCATTGTGGCACCCCGCCCTTGGACTGCTTCGACCGGATCTCCACTTTCCTATCTCCTTCTTTTTTCCTCTCGCTGGCTGGCGGCTTCTTATCCATCTATTTTCCTTCTATTCTTTTTATTCCTTCTCTCTATATCTTTTATTCCCCATATCCCATTCCTCTGCTGACCTGTTGAGGTGTCCTCGTAAGGAGAGACAGTTACGGGTCGGCACCTTTCTTTTCTTTTCTTCTGATATAACCACAATCTCTCTCTCTCTCTCTCTTTAGAGAGCAGAATTCAACTAGCACGGTGACAGAAAATATGCAGCATTGGTTACGTTATATATCTCTATAGCCTATGATATAACACCCAATTTAAGTCTTGGGACGTTAAACCCTACATATCAATCAATAATACCCAATTTTACTAGAAAGGATGAGAGGGATTGGCTTGCCTGAATATTTTATTGCGTTGACGACTGAGTCCTTGCTGTACAGGGAGTTTTATGCTGTGTACAGGGAGAGATATCAACAGAGAAATTCAGACAAACACGCGGCGTTTCCCAAGGAGCGGTTTTTTCCCCGCTACTATTTAATATCTTCCTAAGCTCCTTTCCTCGTCATCAAAGAGTGAACACGTACGTTTACGCGGATGATATAGCATTCTTTGCTTCTGCGGATGACATTCAATCTCTTTATGCCCTTTTAGAAGGATACTTACCTACCTTGGAAGCTTGGTTAGGCAGCATTTGTTTGACTCCTCCTAATGTACAGAAATCTGCACTTCTACCGGTCCCCGCAACACAATATGAATATATCGCTCATATTCCACCAAGCACATATTCCCCAAATGCAAACACTCAAGTACCCCGGAATCATCTATGATAGAAAGCTGAACTGGGGAATGCATATTGAAAATACACTGCAGTTACCAAAGCATCACGTGCGATATGTGGTCAGCAATAGCCATTGAGGCACGCGGACAGACGCATTGAAAATTATTTAGCGGATTTACATACGCCCTATACTGTAGTTTGAGTGTGCCTTATTTCCTCGCGTACCAGCATGGAAGTTACGTCCGTTAGTTCCGACTTGAGCACGGAGCACTTCGCTGGTGCCTGGAGTTACCCGAATTTGTAGCAAACTGTTCTATACAAGGAGTACCGAATCTTATGTGGTTATAAAAGGGAAAAGAAGAGAAAAGTGAGCCCCTAACTGTCTGCATCTGATGCGACACCTCAACAGTAGCTCACAAGGGATGGGGGTAAGGAGGGACTAAAAGGATAGGATTAAAAGTTACATATAGAGAGAGATAGAGGCGCAGGGACAGCGAGCCACGGAAGTAAAGAGAAGATAGGAGAGATGATAGATGTCACAGGAGTCCGAGGACGGGGCACCACTGACGACAGCTCTTGTCGGCAACAGGAGATGGCGTAGGACCAACCCAGTCGGCCAGAGCTACGCTGTCGTCAGATATCGCGAGGGCACAACCAGCCGGCACGGAATCCAGCAAGCGAGTCCAATCCCTGCTTTGCCAGTTAGATTCAGATTAGTTCAAACATTTTTAAGTATATGAATCGCCGATAAAACGAGAAGAATATATATTTATCAGTGATCCAGCTCAGTTTTTTTTTTTTTTAATGTAACACAGCCTCGCTTTCATACCCCTCAGGTCTCATACCCAGCTAGTATTGGATCCATTACAGATAAGGCTTAACAATATAGTGACTAATAGTGACAGGTTGTATGAAATAACTATATCATATGACGATATATTCCGTAAGAATGCGAAGTTACTGCCTAGTAATGTTATGAATGACATTTTTCAGGGTCACTTAAATCAGACTGCTTCGACTGTTCAAGTCGCTGCCTGACGAAAAGGCCAGGGGGGGGGGGGGTGGTCTTTTTTTATACACAACTAGACTGGTCATTTTCTGTGAGGCTTCCTGATTATACACAAACATTTTTGGCCGAGTTCTTAGCTGTTATTCTAGCCCTACGTAAGATTCCTTCACCTGTAACTTCTGTGGCTATAATTATAGATTCCTTGTCACTGTCGGCACTAACTGCTCCAACAGATTCCGATATTCTAAGGTAATTGCGATTACTAGTTCCTCACTGACTCCGAAACCTGCAAATAATTTGGGTCAGACTGGATTAATCATAAAATCGAGTCTGCATGATCTACACGAGTCTCGGTGGATCCTTCTTAGTCGGTAGGTGCCAAACTTCTAAGGAGCATCATCCTGCCTACGTGCTACTTCCCGGCCCATGTTCATTTCGTCTTCTTAAAATAGTATGGAAAATTGGGCGAGTTGGTTTGAGGACATTCTTGGTGACATTTCGGCACGCACACAGAGGACGAGAGCACGGAAGGCAAGAGGACAAACAAGCATGAACTCACAACTTAATTTTGTTGAAAGAAATGCACGAAAGTTATATCCCAGGGTAACTCAAAAGCGCATGTGCGTAAAAAACGAAAGAAAAGCAAACAGAACGATAACACACTATGACTCTAATGTTTACATAAGTGGTATCTACAACGTGCAGCAGAATGTGAAAGTCAAGTATGGCTAAAAAGGTGAACTGCTTGTCAGTTGGCGCAATGGATGGGCTGCTTACGCATTTCTCAGCACACCGTCTGATATGAAACCCTTCTACTAATTCCCGAGTTAGCTTGTTTTTTTTTGATAGAATAAAACGATCGCCTCACGCCCAAGACGATAACATTGGCAGCTGCTGTAATGCTTGACTAGGTGGGAGTGAATGCTGTTTTCCAGAGTTTAAATGTTCATTAAGGCAAGGTTTTTTATTGCCGCTAACTTGCGGTCGTGTGTATCAGACTAGCCGGTGCATTAACACTCGCCTTAATTGGTGGCATGGTGTGTTATCGTTTTTTTTCTTTCCTTTCGTTTTTTCCGCACATGCGCTCCTGAGTTCATGGTGTGTTATCGTTTTTTTTTTCCTTTCGTTTTTTCCGCACATGCACTCTTGAGTTACCCTGGGATGTATATTTCAGTGTATTTCTTTCAATAAACTGAGTTGTGAGTTGGCGCTTTTTCGTCCTCTTGCCTTCCGTTTCCCCGTCCAGTGGGTGCGCGCCGAAATGTGGCCAAGGATGCCTTCTTGATTTCAACTGTGATATCCTTAACCCCTGTGTTTGTTCCCTGCTCCCTTCTTGTTAGAGTTACACCAGTCATTTTCCTTTCCATCGCTCGCTGTATCGTGCTCAATTCAATTGAATCATCGTTCAGGTTTCTACTCCGTAACAGCTGAAATACACCACGCGAAACGGCTTTGTAGAATGCCGAAAACGTCATTTAAGTAATGGACACAACATCCAAAACCATTATCTGCTCTTTCTGACGGTGTTGTTAATCCGAATTCGAATTCCGCGCACGCTGTGAACGCAGACTGCACGGTACTCCGCGGCACCTTGCGGTTAACTCCCGAGACTGCGACCAGTTTCTACAGTTTCGTCGACAGATGGCAGCACTATACCGTTCGCACGTTTTGCAGACAAATTGTAGCAACAAAACAATACCGACAGGGCCGCCGCCAAGAATACACCAGTGGAAATGACCCAAGCTGGTGACCTAGATTCCCATGTATATAATAATTTTATTATCTACGCTGCAGAGCTGTAATGCCCTTCATTGGGCGCCCTCATCTCCTCAACTGCTCTCTATCACTTGATAACCGTTACCAGGAAAGTTTATTGCACCTCAAATAAATTATTAGTTGTATAGAGGAATTATAATGCAAGCTGTACCGACCTACCGTTGCTGAAGAATACCAACGGGCGAAATACACCCACTGCTGTCATATTTCCCCTACCCACACACACTGAACGAAACTAAATGCTGCGAAGCCTCGACACGATCAGTTGTGCTCATACTTACGTCACCAGTTACTATGCAACGGCTGGGCCGAACAGCTGATCTTTGAAAAGGTGCGCGCGCTGCAGACCACCTAAAAAAGCGCGCGCCAGCGCCATAGTACCCAGGCTCGATGGTACGGAAGTCTTTGCATTAGGAAATATTCGACAGCACTAGGGAAATGCTATAAATGAAAGAAGAAAACGAGAGTTCACGATGAGGAACACGCTTTTATTATAAAAGCGACACGTTCATGGCGAGTGGATGGATGTATTTACAAGAGCACGACGATGCTTTTCAGAGACTGATGACATAATTTAACAGTTCGTGAAACAACTCGCCATATGGTGCAGTTGGATGAAGATATTTACAGATGAGACGATCCCGTGGTCACTCGGGTTGGGTTGGATGAGGGTGAGCCTTCGATGGAGATGAAGTGGATGATGTAGTTCGTTGAGCGCCTTACGCGCTTCAGCACTGCGCTCTTGATGGGCGTGAGGGATGGGCTCGATGACTTCATGCGGTAGCCACAGGTTGGGTGATCGGAAGAATGACGGCGGGGCTTACTTCTTCGCTGCAGCTTTCTTTGGCGTTGCCTTCTTCGCAACCTTTGGCTTCTTGGGAGACTTCGCCTTCTTCGGGGACTTGGGCTTCTTCGCAACCTTGGGCTTGGCCGCGGCTGTCTTCTTGGGCTTCGCAACCTTCGGCTTGGCGGCCTTCTTAACGGGGGACTTGGCAGTCTTGGGCTTTGCCACCTTCTTGGGTTTCGCAGCCCCTCCGGCAGCCTTCTTTGGTCCTCGCTTTGCACCTGCAGCTTTCTTGGGGGCGGTCGCCTTCTCGGCCAGGCGGAAGGAGCCGGACGCCCCAGTGCCCTTGGAACGCTTGAGCACGCCTGACTGGACGGCACGCTTAAGAGCAAGCTTGAGATGAGTGTTGACTACCTTGCTGTCCTTGCCGACGTCGTAGTGGCTCATGATGTACTTGTGGATGGCCTGGCGGGAAGATCCACCGCGCTCCTTGAGGGCCTCGATAGACTTCTTGACCATCTCGGTGTACTTAGGGTGGTTGACGGGCTTCTTCGCCTTCTTGGCGCCTCCTGCAGATTTGCGGCCCTTGGCCTTGGGCGTCGCAGCAACGGCGGGCTTGACCTCAGCGTCAGACATAGCGGGAACTGGAAGGGACTCCGTAGCTGGAACTTCACGAACAGGCGAGCAAGCGAGCGAGCGGAGGAGCAGACGTCCGAACTGGTTGCGAGCCGAAAGAGCGAATGATCCAAAAAGCGGAGAGCGGCCGCTTTTATACAGGGGGCGCGGACGTCACGGAAGACTACAACAATATCTCGCGCGGGCGAGCGCCGCGAATGTGGCGGCTCTAGTTCGAGATTGTGTTTGTTATGCACAAAAAACGATTGGTAGCACATTTTAACGACGCCGCGCGATTATCAAAACTAAACGGCGTTGTAGTGGGGGCTTTCGACGAGCACCGTACTATTTTTCCCTGTGGTGCGCAGCCGTGAAGTTTGTAAAACGAGAGTTTTTCGGCACGCCGGTGTTAACGAGATTGCGCTAGTTCTGTGATTCGAATGTCGCTGTTCGCACCCCGTTGTGTCGGGGCTGCTGACAATTGTCTAGGAATAAAATTCAATGATCCTTCCACGTACTTTGACCGTTTTTCTCGTGTTGTACAGCGCGAATCGAGCGTGAGCGGCGCCAGAAAATAGCCGGGGAAGCACAAGTTTGCGCTGACCCGCCATGTTGACAGCTTGGTTCGCAGCTGTCGACGTTCGGATTTTTCATATTTTCGGCAATTAATCGGTTGATTTACACCCGAAAAATTGCAACGAAGCTCGGGGCGGTATTTTAGTAAATTTTGACACCAGTTTTGTTGAGTTTCAGGAAGATGTAGGTGAGCGGCGAACAAAAAATGAGACCGGCTTCCCCGGAGTCGTTTTCTCGATTTGTGACGTAGCGCCTCGCAGAGACGAGGATCGTGTTTGCGCGACCACGAATTTTGGGAATTTTTTTCATCAGTTTGAAGCGCACTTTACGTCAAAATGGCACGTGTAATCGGTGTAGCACTTCTTTTGCGTTCTTCTACCAAGTTTGAGTGTCTGAAACGCTCTTTAGAGCGAGAAAACCTTGCTCGTAGAGCCGCATCCCATGGATTGCTACGGCGCAAATCGGAACGCCCTCACTTTTGGTCACTTTTGGGCATCCAAGGAACCGTGCTTTTTCTACACCAAATAATGTGGGGAAAATTTTATTTTCGAATGGATCTTGCCATGGGGAACACCTGTGATGCGCTTGCGACTAAAATTAAAGGTTTTTGCGCGCTGCGCAATGCAGTTTGACAGCTCCCATTCGCTTCGTAGCAAACAGCTGGAGGAATCGGGCACCCGTTTGGCGCCAGTTACTAGGCGGTCATCAGTAGTGGGTTTGGCATTTTTATGATTTGATTACAGCCCAAATTAGACTAATTCACTGCCCGTATTGGATTGGCATTGCATGCGAGCTGCAGATATTCGCGCGGACAACTTATGAGAAGTGTTTACATTTTGTTTCGCTTACAAATTCGCAATGTTTTGCCACTGGCCTCCCAGCTAAAATGCTTCCGGTCGGTTTTCGGATGCTGTCCGCTCATAAGCTGCACTGTTAGCGAAACGGCAAAGAGCTTCAATTCAATTCACCATTTATTGATTTTTCGTTCTATTCTGAGATGCGCCGAAATGATGTACCGAGATATCGGCCGTCAGCTTGGCTGGCTATAGGGCACACATCAATATCTGGCGTGAAATGTTTTGGCGATCACAAAGTATGAAAGACGAAACGCAACAACCCGAATTTTTCGGAAGAAAACTTAACTTCATCGCGCGCATTCGGTATATTACCGTTGCATATATAGCGACGTGGCGACGAATCTGACAAATGGTGTTGCTTTGCCCTGTCATACATAGAGACGGTGTATTCTCTGTTTTTAAGGACCTATATTCAATGTGGCTGGCAGACAAATATTAGTTGATATAGGTCGCATAGGCTTCTTTAACTTCAAGGGGAGCAGTCCCTCTGCGCTGGGTGAATCCCTATGCGTGTTATTGTCGAATCTCCCATTGCACGTACCAAGTCGAAACAATTTAACCAGAGGCCCCGCTGCTTCGAGCGGATGCCCATTCAGCTCAAGATGTACGACGAGAGGGCAAGCCTGTATATACCAAAATTTCAATTTTTTATAAGCACCCTTTGATGGCGATGAATACATTCTCGTGACACCATCCTTGTGTGGTGGACTGTTCGTGCGTGTTTACCCGAGCGTGCGTTAGTTCGTGTGTGTTCTGTGTACATGTGCGATTGTGTGTGGGTACATGTGTGTATGTATGCGTGTGTTCGTGCAGGCCTATGATTGTGCATGTGTGACCTGTGTTCGTGCATGCTTCGATGTACGTTTGTGATTATGTGTGTGTGCACGCTTCTGTGTATGTGAATTATTGTGTGTGTGGCTGTGCACGTTTATGGTTCATCAAAGAAGCAGTGAGTTATTAATTAGTACCCCATTCCATAGCCTAACGTATACTTTCCGGAAGTATCTGACTGCCATTCTTCGTTATGGTGTAAAAAACATGCCCAACCAATGTTTATACGATATGCGGATCGAATGCGTTTATTTTGACCGCACTAAGGCTGACAAAACTTGCACGTATTCGGGCGCCAAATCGCCGCATTCCATATACGTAACTAAGGCTTACACGCAAATTTGCTGCCTCTCTCCCCTTTTTCACTTGACACCAGATTAACACCACATGTACGCATGCTGCAGATATTGCAAAGAATTAAACCATTACAATCTGTAGCGTAACCACGCCCCGTCGTGGTGGTCTAGTTACTAACCCGCTGGTCGCGGGATCGAATCCCGGCCGCGGCGGCTGGATTGTCGATGGAGGCGAAAAAGCCCTTCACTACAGCGTATCTCACACTGATATGCTGGTTTTGCGATCCGTTAATCCCCACATATCCATCAATCAATAAACCCTAGTAACCAACACCTTTTCAAAGGTAGCTTGTATAGGTAAATCAAGTTTTGTGCAGATGCCTGCACTGGCGAGACGAGGACGATTGCAATATTTTTTGTTGCAGAAGCAGATAAACGCTAATACCACTTCATGAAACTTAATTATTACTGTCGCTGTTTCTCTTCGTTCGAATGGGTGACTAGGCATTCCGTCTCGTTAATATTCCAATAATTAGTTCAAACACGCACTTATAAAATTTAGTTGCAACCTTTCCAACACTACCATTGTACTATATTTCTACTATACAATTGCAACTATCCGTGTGCTCTATGTATCTTTTATGGATTGTGTGACGTATATCGCTAATTGATACGTGGGCACGTCGGAACACATACCCACGTATCTACAAATATGGAATAACGCTAGAGTTACGTTACATTTTTCATACGTATATTTACGCGACGTAAGCGCAGAGCTAACCGCCATAAATCTGTTTGTTGCTGTTTCCCTCTGAACGAAGGCACTCTGCCTTCTTTCACACTTTATTCGCTTGGCACAATGCATATCTGTAATGCATCCCAGCTACTTACGACGAAGAAATGTGAATGAAATTGGTTGTCATTTTATTTTAGTTTTTCTTTTTTTTTACACACATTTCTTCAAGCCAAAACAGTTGAAAGCTTCGTCATTAAGAGCCATGAACCAATACATTTGCTTTGCAACAGTGACAAGAAACAGAAACTTTATTTACTTATCTATTTTACAACACAGCACGGCGAGAAGAAACAGTTTGAGTACGAAATAACATCGCGAATATGCACGTTCAACTACGTCACACCGTGACGCAATAGGAATGAACCATAAGAAGGACAAAAACACGCTGATAACAAAAGAAAAAAAATATCTATAGCAATGCAGATCTGTGAAATACAGATATTGATAATAGGAATACATAGATCTATGAATTGCCAGTTCCGCGACATCATGTGCAAGCGATATTTGACATAAATGCAGGTCATTATACTGCCGCTAATTTGCGTAAGTGAATAATGCAGCTATCATCGACCGACGGAGCCAACGCCCGCGATCGCAGTGTAGAAGGTCCAATTCACCCCAAACGGGCTCAAACAGGATACGACACACCACCCCTGTGTAGTGTAGGGAGCCTACAGATTCTGCAGAAACATTTTCAGCGTATCTGGAAGACGCCAAAGCGAACAAGCACATTTAAATGTGTCAAAAGCTGATGAAGTACGGCGTGCATTCCGACGAGTTAATTATTTCGGTTGCAGTAACACCTACAGCTACAAGACCAAAAGGCAAGAATAGTGTGCTTGCTTGTTCAAGTGCTCATCTTCGAAAGCATCCATAAGTGCACGACAGAGAATGCTCCCAATCACCGAGATTAACACTCACTGGTTCGAGAAGCTTCGACACCATATCGCGTAGGCAGCTTCAGTGACACCGGTGTCGATTTCTTGTCTTCCGCGCGCTATTTCGTTGCGCTACGCTGCGAATTGTGAACCAGACTGTGAAAAGACACCGTTCCTAGCTTCGATGAAAATTTCATCTCGTAAATCGACCGATAAATCGCGGTAGAGGCGAAAAAAGCGAGCGCCCCGAGTCAACGCCGAGCTCGCGAAGATGGCCGTTCGCGGCAAAATTGTGTGTTTCCCGAGGAACGTTCTCTCGCTCGCAACGCTCGGCCCTCGGCGTCTCACTCTGAACCGACACTGCAGATTGGTCGAGGGAACATCAAGCTTTACTTTTCGACGCATGTGAGCTGCTAGGTCACGACGGGGCCCGAACTCCAAGGTCCAAAGCGCGAGCAAGGCGGGGTCAGTGGGCTGTGACACGGGAGAAAAATCGCGTTTTGGCAAACTTCCCGAAATGGCAGCCAAAATAAACTTGGCATAAGCGTAGAAGAACTCGTGAGGGTTAAGCAGCATAAGTTTTTTGGCTACGGTAACGCGAGTTTGAAGCGCGAGCGGCGTTTTATTGCGACCAGGGAAGCACAATCGAGAGGCGGGGCGGCGCGGCAGCAGCCGCCCGCGCCCCTGCGCAGCCCGTTCGGTTTTATTCGTAATTACGAATAGATAAAAAGCCTTTACGTATTGGTGATGGCAAGCGAACGTGGACTGACGTATTTTTGGCAGGAGTGCATGTTATGTATCCTGTACAGAACGAATGCTGAATGGAAACAACAGCATATCGATCACATACCGACATACGTGCAGGTTTACGTTGGTTAGTGCGAGTGAAAATTGGTCACTCGCTTTTTTCAAACAACTGTTGCAGTTGCCGTAGTCACAACAAGTCGTGTGATTAGTAGGGTCGAAGCACATTTCTTCAAGAAATGTTGCGTAAGGGTTTTCTGTGTTGCTGTTGACTTGTCACAGAATTCATATGAATGTTGGAGTGTGGCCTGTGATGAAATAACCAGGCTATATTCTTAGTTCAACACGTTTTACACATGTGGAGGTGACACTGCATTTTACGTTCTCCATTACTCCTGTTCGCCTGTGATGTGCTTGATAAAGACGGGAAATATCTATGAGTGTGGCCTTTTTTTTTTTTTTTGATAGCACGTAGTTTCCCGTATTATGTAGAACGATGCTGAACTGATATTTGTAATGTCAGCGTTCATCAAGAACAAAAGGAAATTAAATTAAAATAAAAGCTTCATAAATATGATTGGACAATTGCAATTCTAACCAGCATGACTTCACTGCTACGGGAACCAGACTTCGATGTTTCCGTTGTCTTGAACACCGTGACGGCTGAGATCGAGCCTGTTCAAATCGCGGAAATGAATGCTGCACCCACTGAGCGCCCCAGTCTTTCCTGCACGCCGTACGATTTAGCCTGAGATATGTCGGTGGTCTCGAAGCCCCAATGGAGTACCAAATACGTCTCATATTGGCTTGTTATCGGCGCATGGGTGCGATACCGACTCAACAAAAACAATTACCGAATATTTAGAACTCATTAGAACCCGGCGAAGCCCGTTGTACATTATGACGATCTATTTCCGTCTTTGTGCTTCAAGAACACGTCAAAGTCGGCATTGCGTTTTTTTTTTCTCAGTTCAAAGTACACATCCACACAAAATGTGCACAAGTAGGCGGACAAGAAGCTTCACCGAGAACGGCAACCAGACGGGCCGACGATATTGGTGACACCGATGTCTATTTCTGTTTGTCAGGCGTACGCATTCGGCGCGAAACGCCAGGAAAGCTGCGATAAACTCTAACAATGCGTCATATCATGCCTCCATGAAAATTTCATTAACCAAGTCTACCAAGAAATAACGGGAAAAGCGAAAGAGGCGAGCGACGGTAGCTGCTTGTGGACTCGCAGAAATGGCCGTGCGCGGGAGAATTGTGTGTTTCGCGAGAGTTCTTCTCGCGCTTCTGACGCTCGATACTGAGCGCCTCGCTTGAAACCGACGCTGTAATTACATCGAGAAAACATCTGACTTTACTTTTCGACGAGCTTAGGCCACTAGATCGCGACGGGGCGCGAATTTCGAGGTCCAAACCGCATGCCGAGCGCGATCACGGGACCGCCGGATGGGAGAAAAAGCGCGTTTTCGTAAATATTCGGGCTTTGTAGCACGACGAAACTTCGCACGAGCATAGATAGACTTCTGTCCCTCAAGCACCGTAAGTTAGTGCAGTCGATCAACGTACATTTGAAGCG
This sequence comes from Rhipicephalus microplus, assembly GCF_043290135.1. Classification (NCBI taxonomy): domain Eukaryota; kingdom Metazoa; phylum Arthropoda; class Arachnida; order Ixodida; family Ixodidae; genus Rhipicephalus; species Rhipicephalus microplus. The sequence continues at coordinate 139,455,981 of NC_134706.1, forward strand.
CCAGCGACACTTTTCTGCGGTCGAACAAACACAGTCGAGGTTTGGGGCGACGTAGCCGTCGCGGCGGTCGGAGCGCAGCGGTGTGTGGCTTTTCTCGGCGGTCCGCGGGCCAGCCCGCTTTTTAGAACAAGGGAACACAGACGAAATAGAGGCACCGTGCAATTACTGTTCTGAAATTAACGTGAACTGACGTATGTGGTAAGAAGTGTTGGCGATGAATTTTATACAAAACCAGAGAAAGGGTATGTTTGGGGGGGGGGGGGGTTGTTGAGACATTTCGAAGACTGTGCTTCAGACGGGACACCAGAATTGCAGCTCTAGCCGACTGGGTTGGTCCTACGCCACCTCCTGACGCCGGTTCCCGACGACGACGGCAGCGTAGCTCTGGCCGACTGGATTAGCCCTACGCCATATCCTGTTGTCGACAAGAGCTCTCGTCAGTGGTGCCCCGTCCTCGGACTCCTGTGACCGTGTTCATCTTTCCTATCTTCTCTTTACTTCCGTCGCTCCCTGTCCCTGCGCCTCTATCTCTATTTACCTTTTAATCCTATCCTTTTCATCCCTCCTTACCCCCATCCCTTGTGAGCTACTGTTGAGGTGTCGCACCAGATGCAGACAGTTAGGGGGCTCACTTTTCTCTTCTTTTCCCTTTTATAACCACATAAGAAAAATACGTTCGTCCTGCATTCTTCTGCTCTGGTGTCCGGTATTTTGCGCAATGGAAGTTTTCCATATATACAAAGGCACCCTTGTATGGAAACGATATGATATCGATACTAAATGACGTATGGGCGTTGCGTCCGACAGTGTGAATGAAGATTACTTCGTTGATTCTTCGAATCGATCTGGGTTTACCGTTGCCGAAAGTGCAAGAAATATTGTGCTCAGATTGGTCAACGCATATATTTCTTCATATCATGCTCAGCAGTTATCTGTGTCATTCCGTTGCCGGACCACTGTACCTTGATGGCTGAAGATTGGCCCAATCCATGACGATTGATTGATTGATTTGTGGCGTTTAACGTCCCAAAACCACCATTTGATTTTGAGAGACGCCGTAGTGGAGGGCTCCGGAAATTTTGACCACCTGGGGTTCTTTAACGTGCACCCCAATCTGAGTACACGGGCCTACAACATTTCCGCCTCTATCGGAAGTGCAGCCGCCGCCATGACGAACTCGTCTCCCTGATCAGCCCAGGGGCGTAGGCAAATAATTTGTTCTTCGGTTCGGAATAAAAGGTTCGAGAGTTATATTGCGCTATGGATGCTATGGTAAGGGAAAAAAAAAAGCGGAAACAGGGGGCACCCGGTGGACCATCCCACCTGCTACGGCACTCGATCAGCCCAAACCACAGTTCATGTAAGCGTTCCACAATTGCGGTGGGTCACATCGTATGATCTACGTTGCCCATATAGAGAGAAGTGCTTATAAGAGAGAAAAGAAGAGAAAAGTGAGCCCCGTAACTGTCTGCATCAGGGTGCGACACCTCAACAGTAGCCCACAAGGGATGGGGGTGAGGAGGGATGAAAAGGATAGGATTAAAGGTATAGAGAGACAGCGAGTGAGATGCGCTGGGACAGTAACGAGGACATATGAGGGGATAGGAGAGATGGGAAAGATGGAAACACGGTCACAGGAGTCCGAGGACGTGGCACCACTTGCGAGAGCTCTTGTCGGCGTCAGTATATGGCGTAGGGCAAGTCCAGTAGGTCAGAGCTACGCTGTCGTCGGGGATCGGCGTCAGGAGATGACATAGGGCGAGCCCAGTCGGCTAGAGCTACGCTGACGTCGGAGATCATGAGGGCACAACCGGTCGGCACGGAATCAGCTCGATTTCCTAGCTTGGATTGTGCTTCAGAAAAAAAAAAAAAAGCTAGGGTCCATAACTCTGGACTTCACGTCTTATGAAGAAACATACAACACTTTTCGTAGTGTTTCTTTGTTTATTTAACAACAACAAAAAAAGCTAGGGTTCAAAATTAGCGCTCCACGTATGAAGAGTGATACAACAGCCTTCACAGTTTTTTTTCTTTCTTTTAGTGTGTCAAGTTAATAAAATGCAGTTAGAAATTGAGGCTGCATATTTATAATTAAAGTGGTAATCGAAGGTGTACCGAGGTTTAAGGGACTGCCAAATATTTTCGACCACTTGCTTTTTTTTGCTTTTTTTACGTGTAACTCAATCTAAGAATAGCAGTTCCACTCAAACGCGTCCGCCGCAGCCGCGATCGACTCCGTGATTTTCAGGTCAACAGCCTCCCACGCATCGGCAGTATTTGGTTTCTAAAACCTTCCTGTACGCCTCGCCGGATAACCACGAAAACAAATAAAGCACACATTCTGTATTCCTAGACCGTCCGATCGCTTGACTGCCGCACTAGGTGTCCGATTTCACCCCATATAAGTTGCCGACCTCAAACGACAAATCTATCACATTTACAGGTCAACTATATATGTGTGAGATTGGCTTATTATGGGCCGTGTATGCGATACCAAGTCACTAGAGATATTTCCCCCATATCTTGAGTACACCAGAACCAGCGGTATCTCGAATTCCGAGAGGCGCCCCGAAACACATTCAAAGCCTACAGCGAGGGGGGGGGGGGGGGGGGAGTGGTTCTTAGAATTTGAAAAAAAAGTAAAAGTGAACCCCGCAACTGTCTGCAGCTACGTGCGACACCTCAGCAGTGGTTCACAGGGAAAGGAGAATGGGGACATAGGCGTATCAGCCGGGGGGGAGGGGGGGGGTGATATATATATATATATATATATATATATATATATATATATATATATATATATATATATATATATATATATATATATATATATATATATATATATATATATATGTGTGTGTGTGTGTGTGTGTGTGTGTGTGTGTGGGATACGGCACAACGGGAGCGTTGTCAACAAGGATAAATATATTTATTTCCCAACAGTTTCAGGAGGGGTCCTCTTTTCGTCAGGGGATGAGTTATATATATATATATATATATATATATATATATATATATATATATATATATATATATATATATATATATATATATATATATATATATATATCCTGGCTGATGAAAGAAATAGGTTTGCCCGCCCCCATCTCCACACTCGCGAAAGAGTTGGTTCGCCACTGAATAGAGGGTGGGGTGGGGGGGGGGGGGGTAATAGACTTGAGCGAAGAGAGGAAAGAGGAAGGACAGAGCGAGCGAAGAGACCGAATAAGAAGAGGGAGACCCACAGATCGTCTACCAAAATCACGGGGCGCGAATTCTCTAAATTCGCTCACGCAGTCCCCTTCGCGGTGTGCCCTCGCTGCGACGAGCCAGCTCTTATCGCCATGATAACGCCTTCTACTTCAAGAACACGTCAAACGAAGAAAGAATAGCATCCGCAAGTGGTATAACTGCACAATCCTCCCAAATGGAAGTAAACGGCCAAGAAACCTACGAAGCAACGAGTATGAAAGGCAGTCGTGCGAGAAGCTTTCGCAGAAATGGAATCGACGGCACCAGTGACACCATGTGTCGATTTCTGTTCTCTAGCGAGCTAATGCCGTGCGAAACGCCATAAAACTTGCGGCAAGCTACAAAAGGGCGTCATCCGGAGCTTGGATAGAAATTTAATTTCGTAAATCGACCAAGAAATCGCTGAAAAAGCAAGAAAAGTGGGCGCCTGGAGCCGCCGCCGTAATCGCGAGCTACGCGCTGCGCGGGAAAATTATGTGTTTTCCGAGAGCTGTTCTCTCGCTCCTAGCGCTCGATGTTCCGCTTCCCACTTGGAACCGATACCGCAAATACGTCGACGGAACATCTAACTTTGCTTTTCGTCGCTTTTCGGTGGCTCGGTCTTAACGGGGCGCGAAATTTGAGGTCCGAACATCGAGTGAAACGCGGTCACGGGACTGCTGGACGGAAGAAAAACCACGTTTTCGCAGATTTTCCGGCTTCGTAGCCCAATGACACTTCGCACAAGCGTAGAGCGATTCCTGCCAATTAAGCGACGCTAATTTGGTTATTCTGTCAACGCGTGTTCGAAGCGGGAGCGACGCTTTTTTGCGATCGAAGAAACACAGTCGAAACAAGTTGGCGCAGCCGTAGCGGCGGTCGGAGGCGCAGTGCTGCAGGCTTCCTAGGCGGTCCGTGCTCCTTTGACGGTCCGCTGTGAAGGAAACGGAACTAAAAATAAAGGAGAAGGAAGAAGCTTTAACGGAATTTATGGTGTGAAATGAGTGTGAATTCACGTATAGTGGAAAAGAGTACCAGCTATGTATTTTCCATAAAATGGAAGTTGTATGGAAACAATAACAAAATAGACGCCGTTCGCGTGTTGCGTTGAGCATTGTGCTTTGTCCATTCTAGAAATCGAAATTTCAAGCGGCAGAATTAAAACCGGACAATTAAAATTTACTGTAATCTGACACAAATGTTTCCATTGCTACGCCAAGCCCACAAAGAAACGACAAATGCGAAGAAATGGCCACCCAACGAAAAACTCTCGTCTACCGTTTTTAACCTATGCGGCATCGTCGCAGAATGGCATGATTTAATCCCCACATCGCTGCGTAACTAAGCGACCAGGCTCCCTGTGATGAAGCTGATTGCAAACAGTTACAGCACGTGATATTAGCAAAAAAAAAAAAAAAGCGAAAGCAACACCTGGACGTCACTGCCGTGGTCATATTCTTGTGTGCTCTGAATTATGCAATTGAATTATGCGCCCATTCTCAACTCATCGCCAGGCCAAGCTGAGCTCTTACCGCCACACCGGGGTGGACTCTAGATTTGTTGCTGGACCCACACACGACCTGAAGCGATAACTCTTTGTCAAAGTGGTTTTTTTTCAAGGGCCCGTGAACACAAAAAGGACGCAACAGACACATTGTCCCCACGTCTTTGAAAGCTAACACCCGCAGCAAGACGCACATTCATGAATCCTTTTCGCCGAAATAACAGCTTTAAAGAAACAGTACGTCGAACAATGTAAGCACAACATCCCATGTTGTTCCAAGTGCACATCCCCAAGTAATGTGCATAAGGACGAAGCCGATAATGTTGCATATCACATGAGAACGAAACCCTACGTTCAGGAGCTTCTGTTTAAGACGGGTAGGCGGTCTTGCCAAAACCCGCGTCGATGTCGGCGAGCCGGCGCGTTAATTAGGCGCCAAGTACCGTAAAGCAGGCATCAAGCAATAAGTGCGTGCCAGCTCGAGCTTCGAGGAAAATGGCATTGCGTAAATCCCCAAGAAATTTCGGGAAACGCGAAAAAAAGCGAGCGCCGGTAGCCGCCGCCTAACTGGCCGTTCGCGGCTGAATTATGTGTTTCCCGAGCGGCATTCCGTCGTCTCTAGCGCTCGATACTCTGCGACCACTAAGTACCAACGCTCGCAATACGTCGACGGAACATTAAACTATACTTTTCGGCGTTTTTCGTGAACTCGGTCGTGAATGAATGCGCAATTCAAGGTCTGAACTGCCCGTACGGCACAATCTCAGGACTGCCTGATGAAAGAAAAAGCGAGTTTTCGCTAACTTCCTGACTTCATAGCCGAAAGAAACTTGGTACAAGCTTAAGTGGATAACGGATGCTCAAGTGCCAAAAGTTTTTTCGTTCTGCCACAGCGCGTTTGAAGCGCGAGCGACACTTATGTGCAACCGAAGAAGCACAATCGAGAAGCCATGGGGTAGAGTCGCCGCGGCTGTAGGCGATGCAGCGCTTCGCCGGCTTTGCGGCTTTTCCGACGGTCCACGGGCTTGACTATTTCGGTCCAGTTCGTGGGGTGAAATGAACGTCAATTGAAACTGACTGTTGTAGTGCTAGATGCATTATCTACGCAGGCAATGCTGCGTGTAAACAATACCACATTACTGAGATAGAAGACCAGTGGATGCTGTTCTGGGCACTACGAGAGTAGTAGGGGTACAAAACTTTATTGTAAACGTAAACCAGACAGGCTTGAACTTCAGTGCCAGCACGAGAGAAAATTGATCTGTCGCGAGGGCTTAGTTAGGTGGAGGGGGGTTCAGGCGTGAAACTGCGAAGGGCACCGATCAATCCGCTTTCTACGGAGACATTTTCGATGCTGTTTGTCCTTGGGATATACTGTTTAATTGTTTATGTGTTGTCAAGACGAGCTGATGGCCACTTATCGAACATTCCTGCCCACGGGCACGCTGTGCTTCTGGCGTCTCCTTATCTGTGGTGAATGCCTATACAAGCTACACCATAAATGGGAAAGTTCCCGCCATTCGCCAAGAGTTGCAACGTGAATCATTTTACGAACCGTGCGCACAGTTCGCACCGAGACGATGGTTTGCGGTTCTTCAAGTTGGAACACAACAAAATCGGGCCCGGTCAGTGACGTTGCCGGGCCTGTGTGCCTCCCCCCCCCCCCCCCCCCAGGAATTTTTTTCCACGGCACAGGGAGCGAAAAATGAGGATCTCAAAAGGTGCCACTCCGAAAAAATTGCTTGAGCCAGGTGGTGCATTGTTTGGGGGAGTCACGCTTGGGCGTTCTAAATATGTTAGAACTCCCTGGGGGGATCAGCAGCTGTGCGTAGGCAGCCGTCGTTGAAAAGGGGCACAAAAACAGGACACTTCAGAGGGAGGATGACTTCTTGGAACGTCTCACTATGTTATGCCTGCACGGTGGCCGACGCAGGCTGTGCACCTTGTCAAATGAAGGCTCGCTGCTGGGGGTTGCTGTTAACATGTGTTGTTGTTGTTGTTGTTGAGTGATTCTAGAGTGAGGAAGAAGGCACCTAATTTCTGTCAGCCCCTTGGGCGACATGGCGCAGTGCCTTGTGGAGGATGGGGGAAGAGGAGTAAAAGAAACATGTGTGACCCCCGATATATATATAAGTGGTTATATCAGAAGAAAAGAAAAGAAAGGTGCCGACCCGTAACTGTCTCTCCTTACGAGGACACCTCAACAGGTCAGCAGAGGAATGGGATATGGGGAATAAAAGATATAGGGAAAAGAAGGAGGGATAAAAAGAATAGAAGGAAAATAGACGGAGAAGAAGCCAGCCAACGAGAGAAAAAAAGAAGGAGATAGGAAAGTGGGGATCCGGTCGAAGCAGTCCAAGGGCGGGGTGCCACAATGCGAGAGCTGCACGGCGTCAGGAGACCGCGGAGGGCGAACCAGTCGGCGGGAGCTACGCTGATGCCGGAGATCGCGAGGGCACAACCGTCCAGCTTGAAATCCTGCGAGCGAATGGTGTGACTCCCGAAAATGTGCTGCCCAACTCCCTCTCTGGATTTCGTGCCGACCGGTTGTGCCCCCGCGATCACCGACCGACAGGCTACAGCGCAGCCCTGGCCGACTGACTCGCCCTACGCCATCTCCTGCCGCCGACAAGAGCTCTCGCTGAGTGGTGCCCCGTGCTCGGACTCCTGCGACCGTGTACCTCTTTCATATCTCCTCTTCCGTCATTTTCTGTCGTATGCTGTCCCTGTGCCTCGCTCTCTCCTTCCTGTCTCTATCTATACACATTTTAATCCTATATTTTTAATCCCTCCTTAGTTCCAGCGCCCGTGAGCTACTGTTGAGCTGTCGCACTCTGATGCAGACAGTTACGGGGCTCACTTTTCTCTTCAGGAATCACATAAGAAACAGTGCATTTTCGTGGATCCAGAAAAGAGGTTGTCCCTCGCTCAGTTGATGGCAATAAAGAGCACCGCCGCGTCGTTTCTTGTTCCTACTGCACCCTACTGAAAACTGCTTCTCCACGGAAGCTAAGGGCGCTCGGCTGCTGACCTGAAGGTCGCGGGTTCGATCCCTTCCACGGCGGTCGCAGCTCGGAGGAGGGGAGATTTTAGAGGCCCACGCACTGTGCGGTGTCAATGCGCGCTAAAGAACCGCATATGGTCGAAATTTCGGGAATCATCCGCTACGGCGCTTCTCATAACCATGTACTCGTTTCAGGACCTAAAACCCCGCATATTATTATTACCCTCGAGAAATGTGCATGAACACGCGGCCACGAGAAACTCCGATTCACCGGAAACTCTGGGGCTTATCACGAGAAAAAATAGAGTGAACAGAAAAGTGTGGATCCCGAACTGAATCTCCCCTCCCCCCCCCCCCCCCCCCGTCCGTCCGCTTAAGACGATGAGCAGCGCTTCCGCAATGGTTGCACAAAAGAGTGACTGATTTCTCTTGAACAACGAGAGGGGAAGTGGTTACCGCAACTGTCTGCAGCTAAGTGCGACGCCTTAGGTCACGAGGGAATGGGATACGGAGGGAAGAAAAGAGATAGAAGTAAAGATTAAAGAAAGTGAGATATTGGGACGCTGCCGAGGGAGTCCGAGGACGGGGCACCGCTTGACGAGAGCTGCGCTGGCTTTTAGGAGGTCGTGGACGACACAATCGTTCCCCACGAAATCCAAAAAGACGAGTCTCCTCTTCAACAACCATCATCGCCTTTGTGTGGACACCTCAACGCATTCGAAAAGCTTCGACTCCGACTGCATAGACCAACGTCGCGTATGTCTGCAGCCACATCCGTCCTGAGTGCAGATGAAAGTATTAATGCGTTAGGGAAAAAGCGGTACAACTCTATTTATGTAAGTTTACACGTTGTCACTTTGCGTTTTTGCCCGCGTGAAAGAGTCCCGCCGTAGACGGTGATGTGACACCGGTGTTGATTTCGGCTGTCGGACGACCGCACTAGCAGCTTATCGCAGAAACATCTACACCGAGCTAGAAAATGATGCCATACAGAGCGTCGGTGCGAATTTCACGCCGTAAGTTGACCCAGAAACCAGGGCAAAGGCGAAAACGGCGAGCGTCCGTACCCGCCGGCGAACATGGCCGATCGCGGCAACAAGTTTGTGTTTCCCGAGTGCGCTCTTAGCTCTTCACAAACGGAGTTTCGCTCCGAACTGACAGTCTAAACACGTGCAGAGAACATGGAAGTTTACTCGTCGAGGTTCTAAAGAGGCTTTGTCGCGACAGGGCGCTAATTTCCACGTTCGAACCACGATTAGAGCTCAATCCCCGAAAAACTGGATATCAGAAAAACCGAGTGTTTATAAAAAATTTGGCCTCGTAGACAAAAAAAAATTCAGGCAAGCGTAAATGGGTGCTAGACACGGTTTTCAACGACCAAAGAAACACAGCCGAGATGCACAGCCATGAAAGCTGTCAACAGCCGGCGGAGCAGCACAGCGCGGTTTTCGCGGCTGTTCGTGGGCCCTATGCAATTCATTTCGTAGATTCAGAACAAGGAACCGCATGCAAAGAGATAGATTAAAAAAAAAAGACGCAAACGAGGTTCAACGCAATCGTGTCAAATAAACGCGAGATGGTACTGTTGCCTGCGTAGGAGTACATTATACACATAAGTACGGGTTATATACACCCATATAGCTGACACCAACAAAAAAAAAACAATGTTTAGAAAGATAGTGAATACGTTATAATTATTTCGATTGTATACATTTTGTTTTCTAGAGTTAAATATTTGGGTGAAGGTTATATATTTATTATTAATATTTTCGTTTTATTTCACCATACTACCACCTCTAAGTGGAGTCATTGCAGGGAAGATATAATTAAGAATAAGGCCCAACTTTTTTAAGGAATGCGGTATCATAATATGAAGACAATACAAAGCAAAGAGCAAACACGACTTCCTAAAGGCAGAAAATAAATAAGGAAAAATGCACGAAATACAAAAATACAAAGCAAGGAACTCTATATACTTAATCAACTGGCAAGCGATGAGTCGGATATTTTTATGCGGCCAGTTTTAACGGTCGGTGCATCTAGGGCGTTGCGCTCAACGGTCGTTCGCGGCCAGAAACGATATTCAAAAACATTATAAGATGAATTATATGGAACGATCGAAACACTGTGTCACCGTCTGTATAATTTCATTTTATTTTCTTAAAGACCCGCGATTACATAAGGGGTGGGTAATTATAAACACAAAACATAGAAGCCAAAGATTTAACAATAAAAGTGGTTATTGATATTTTCTATGAACGATGATGGGCAGAGAATGGTTGCAATTTCACTGGGAATGCCGTTCCAGTCTGGTGCGGTACGAGGAAAAAACGAGGCAGAAAAAGTAGAAGTCCTGGAGCGTTGGCCGAGCAACTTGAAGCAAATGGCTCGTGCGGTGAGATATACGTGTTGCGGGAACGATATAAGGTGGGCCATGCAAGGGACTATGAAGAAGTTTGTGGAACAATGACAGGCTGGCAATACGACGGCGAAGTTCTAGATTTGATAAACCAGATTCTGCTTTCAATCCAGATACGCTGACAGTTGAAGAGTATGAACAGTGAATAAATCTAGCGGCCCGGTTTTGAAGCGATTCGATAGCATGTGTAAGATAAGATTGTCGAGGGTCCCGAATTGGCGATGCGTATTCTAGTTTAGGTCGAATGATGGATTTGTATGCTTGTACTTTTACGTGTTGTGGAGCGAGGCGTAAATGGCGTTTAAGAAAACCCAGTGTTTTATTTGCAGATGAAATGATATTAGTGACGTGTATGTTCCATGAAAGATCGCTACAAAGAGTGGCGCCCAAATACTTGTATGACGGAACATTTTATAGCGGGATGGCATTAACTGCGTACGAATACACAAGCGGCATGTGGCGGCGATGGAATGAAACGACTTTACATTTACTCGGGTTAAGTTCCATGAACCAGCGCTCACACCATTCCTGGAGGCAGTTTAGGTTGGCTTGTAAGGATGACTGTTTTGAAGTGTCAGTAACAGCGTCATATATAACGCAGTCATCAGCAGTCTATAACGTATATAACGCAGTCATAACATGGTTGAAAAATGCACATACTTGCATATGCTACCGTTGAGATCTCTTTTAACTACCATAAACTACAAAATAAAAAATACTTAGTATCACTTCCTAGTTATTGACCTACATTACCTCGAATCAATTGTCATTAATTAAATCGACCCTATTAACAACGGTGCCAAACGGCAAGAAGTGTCCGTAAGCAGCTGACGGTTCGAAGTTCGAAACACCACGCGTGTTTTACGTAGCAATAAACGGCGTCAGGGGAAATTCAGTCGTGAAATATTCCCCGCCGCGGTGGTCTAGTGGCTAAGTTACTCGGCTGCTGACCCGCAGGTCTCGGGTTCGAATCCCGGCTGTGGCGGCTGCATTTCCGATGGAGGCGGAAATGGTGTAGGTCCGTGTGCTCAGATTTGGGTGCACGTTAAAGAACCCCAGGTGGTCGAAATTTCCGGAGCCCTACACTACGGCGTCTCTCATAATCATATGGTGGTTTTGGGACGTTAAACCGCACATATCAATCAGTCGTGAAATATTGCTATCAGTGCTCCCTCGACACATGATTAGAAGGAAAACAAGGAACACGGAGTGGTGGCTCCACCGCGATGGTCTATTGTGCTCGTCGGCTAACCCGCGGGCATGCGGCGGCTCTATTTTCCATGGAGGCGAAGATGTTTTAGACTTCGTCAGTGTGCAAGATCTAACCGGAACATCACAATTAAGTTGGGTAACAAAGCGTTCACTAGCAATGTTCGTGGTCCTTGAATTAGTTTTCATAACTGGACTAAGCAAGTGGATTTTCCCAGAAAGGCCACGTCGCTTGCGAGCGCTGGCCGCCGACGCGAATATCTCCAAGCGTGCTTCGTTTCGACGCACCGTTAATACTATACGGTCGACCTTTAGGAAGAAGCTACGCTCGAAACTTGTCGACGGGTTTCGAGCCGTCTTCGCTGAGCTTGGCAGAGGTTAATTAGTACGAGGCTGGAAACGAGCACGACCTTCCCGACGCCGAACCGCAGAAAACGCGACAATTTGCGGACAACGCTGCCACGCACAGCCTTGTAGGAAATTCGTACGACATTCGTGCCGTGCCCGCGCTACAAATCCCGCACGTTGTTTTACTCGTGCCTGACACGCGGGAGGCGAGAGGGGAGGTTTTTTTCGTTTCGTAACAAGAGAGAGATGAAGATGCAAGGAAAGGCAGGGAGGTTAACCAGAAAAAAATTGTTTCGTAACAAACACAATCAGACGCAGCGGGAGCTGGCGTCGGCGCCATATGGTGGAAAGAAGCTGTGCTGAAGGACTCCTCGATGTTTGCTCGGTCTTTTGGTTCACAGGGCGGCGCATAAACGCGCTCATAATGCCGATCACCGTTCGTGTTGACAAACTTAATGTTGGTCTGGTTAAGTAAACAACGCTACTAATGAAATAGCTTGCCAGGGGCAGCACATTCGATAAGTGAATTCCTTCACGGGTTCGCACAGTATTTTGACTATGTTTATTTTTGAAGGGTGGGTATAGGCGACGAAAAATTCTGAAGGGGCTCGAGCACCCTCCGTGGCTCCGGCCAGATTGATTCGAGTACTAGAGGCATGAATTAAGTGATGCGTCGATTACCTCAACACTCTGGGTCGTTCCTGATATATATCCCCCCCCTCCCCAGTTTTCTTACGCGTGGTTAAAATACAAATTTAGATTTCACTAATAAAGGTTGATGCAGCGCAATTCCCTGTTTATATCTGGGGTTTAACGTCCGCCAAACCACGATATGATTATCAGAGACGCCGCAGTGGTGGGCTTCGGAAACTTTTGATCACCTGGGGTCATCTACCGAGTGCCTGAATCTAATCACGCGGACCTCTAACACTTCACTTCCATCGCAATGTGACCGCCCACAAACGGAATTCGATTGTGCGACCTTCGTGTCAGCAATGAAGCACACCACAACCGTTAAGAGAACCGCGGCGGGTCAGGTCTCTGTTTCGTGTACTACAAGATTCGATCAGCAGCGTAAGTATGACGTGCACTGCTCCCGACGAGGTGTGTACTTATATTGCGCGTTCACCAGGCACCAGCAGTTGAGTTATAATATATTTTACTTCTAACATATTTTTTACCTATAGGCGTGCGCACGGATCACATTCGGGGCGGGGGTTATGTTTATCGCAGCGCCTCACTCGCCTTCCTAATAATTGAATGTATGGAACAGACCCCCCTCCCATTTGTGCACGCCTATGCGTGCGCCTGTGTTTCCTGGTTCCAAATCTGCCAAACGAGTTACCGAGGCCCAGCGCAGACCGCCGGGAAACCCGCCGCGCCTCCCCGCAACGCCGCAGCCGCTGTGCCGCGCTGCATCTTGTCTGTGTTTCTTTGGTTGCACTAAAGTGGCGCTCGCACTTCGTACGCGTGCTACCAGAGCGAAAAAACTTGCCTCGCATACGTCTCAGGAAGCAGTCAATGCTCGAGTAAAATTTCGTGACGCTTCGAGGCCGAGAAGTTTGCCAAAATGCGGGTTTTCTGCTGTCTGGCAGTCCTGCGACCGTGCACAACGCGTGGTTCGAAGCTCGATTTTGGCGCCCCGTCGCTACCGAGCCACCGAAAAACGTCGAAAAGTAAACTTAGATGTTCGCTCGACGTTTCTGCAGTGTCAGTTTCGAACGGGACGCCGAGTATCGAACGCTAGGAGCGAGAGATCAACTCTCGGGAAGCACATAATTTTGCCGCCACCGGCCATGTTCGCGACACCACCGGCGGTTATCGACGCTCGCTTCTATCTTCTTCCCCGCGATTTCTCGCTTGATTTAGGCGATAAAGCTTTATCGAAGCTTTGAATGAATTCACTTGACAGTCTGGCCCATGTTTCAAGGCGTACCGCTCCAAGAGAGCGCGCGGTAGAGCAGAAATTGACGCCGGTGTCACTGAAACCGGCTACACGATTCCAGTCGAAGCTTCCCGAACCACCGAGTGTCATTCTCGGTGGTTCGGAGTATTCCTGACTGGCACTGCATACTCACGCATGTAAAATTTGGCGAGGAAAATCACTTGGAGCAGGACAGCACACTATGCTCGCCCCCTTTGATGTGCTTTCGTGGCAGAAGTTGTTGCGATTACAACAATTAGATCGTCGCAAGTGAATACCTGAATTGGCATTTCGACACGCCTCTCTGGGGACCTCTGGCTTTGAGAAGCTCTAGATATGTGTGTCCGTGGGAATAGTGTTGCACCCTTGACTTCCAAGTATCACTCCTCGGTACGCACTTAGCTTCGCGTTCAGTTTTTGCAGCAAAAGGTGGCTGCGCCAGGGTGGTGGCGTAGTCAATATATGAATGGAGACTAGGTGCATTGTTCGCGTACAGAAATTCCAGTGTGCGTCTGGTCGAAAGAGTGTCACTCTCCAAATAAATTTCGCCATCGTGTTGGTGCGAACTGCACACACATACCGCAACGTGCGAATGCTTGTTTCGAATATTGACAAATTGTGGAAACTTCGCTGTTGCATGGTAGTCTGTGGGCATTCATCACAGGTGCTTTGTCTCAACCACAACAAAACCACTCTGGTGTGGAACCGCAGTACCACGAACGTTAGGAGCACAGAGCTGATGGAGTGAGTGACTCGTGAGGAAGAAGCTTATTTACAACATTAGTTTATTTACATGTTGTAAGACGACATGAATTGTCTGACGACAGATTAGTCGTCAGACGATTCCTGTCGCTATACCGATTAATATAATATATATAAAACGATAAACGATATAACGGCTCACTATATACATAATTTGCACTGACGTCACTGTGGTCGCCATCTTCAGGTATTGGCTCTTTGAGGTGTTGCGGATGAGATGTTCTTGCTCTAGTCTGCAAAAAAACTAGTCTGCAAAAAAGTATTGCTTCAGCAACAAACGGTGACATTAGATTAGGGCCGGTACCCCTTCCAATTCTTTGTGTTCTACTTTTGCGTGACTGGAAGGAAGCGAGAAGAGCATAATGGAATGCGAGGGGTGAACGACTCTCTTTCATACCCTGCAATGGCAATCTCAAATGCGATAAAATGTCATGGCCACTGTCATCTTCAAGTGCCCAGCACAGAGAAGCCGTCTGTGCAGGTTATGTTTATATACAGTCGATATCCCTTCCAAGGGAAACACCTTTAGTTGAAATGTTGAATCTCTACACGAGTGACCATTTGAAGGGAATCACCTGCGATGCATGTGGTCACCTCTTGGAGGATGCAAGTGATTCTGTCTGCCTCTTGGGCGACACGGCACAGTGCATTGTAGGGGAAGGGGAATGAAAGAGGAATAGGGGTGTGTATATGTGTAGACAATCGAGGCGTGTTCGTCATGGTCGGAGCGGCAAGCAGGTGGTAGCAGGGGCAAGAGGTGTCAGCCAGCGCCTTCTTGAAGTCCCAGCTCAATGGTAAGCAGCAATTCCCGCCTCGTCCAGAAGTTGACCAAGCTCCGCGGTGGTATTGTGACCACGCACATGGTCAGAGAGGGAGGGGGTTGCCCATTTTTACTGTCGGTGAACCGTGACATCAATCCACTCCTGATGACTGCAAAGCTGGTATCCCGCATTCCTGCGCACGCATTCCACCACCAATGCCTTCCTCACATACACGAGGACCCGTTCTTTGCACACATTGCTGCGTCTTTGATGCAGGTTCAGGTTGCAGCGCCGAAGAAGACGGCAGGTTTAGGCGGCACACGCCTTCTCCGAAGCCTCAAGACTTCTGTGAACGGTTGGCGGAAAGCATCATTTGTCGAGAAAGGAGAGAGTGGTATTTAGCTGACTGAAAATTTATTGCAAATTCCACAAGTCTGTGAGCTGCGCTACAATATTTGACCCGTGTGTTCTCGGAAGCCTCGATCTGCAGCGTTTCGTAATCATGCCAAAAAGGTGTTGTGGGGCACAGTGAGCCCTTCGCAGAATAGTGAGTCTGCCATGCACCACGCGTACGTTTCAAAAACACCTTTATGTCAGCTTTTCCGTATAATAGTTTCCCAAACAGAACCCTCGTTCATAGACTGCTTTTCTAGCTCTAAGCACGTTCCCCCTCCACATTGCAGTGAAGGGCCGGGAGCGCCACAGATGCTTTTCAGGGCGCACTGCAGAAATGTCGCCCCTCATTGTACGGAGAAAAGAAATAAAGGAAATGCAAATGGCAATGGTGAATGAAAAAAAAAATGGTTTGCTGGCTAGTCTCTTGTCGTGGCTATCTGGTTGAAAACGAACCTGCCAGCGCATGCGCAGAAACTATTCTGCAAGCTATTCATTGTGGCGGTTCGGGCGTCTTGGTATAACGTGATAAACAACTTCTGTGCACACAAACAGAGGAGTACAAAAAAAAAAACGCACATGACAGAGAGGCGGTTACGCCTGTGTCTCATGCGTTTTTTTGTTTTGTTGTTGTCATGCGTTTTTTTGTACTTGTCTGTCTGTGCGCTTTGATGTTATTGTTCTGTATACAGGACCCCTTTAATAACACATAACGGCAATGCATCGTTCTTCGTAATTTATGAAGCTGTGATGACAATACAAAAAAAAAATCACACAAAAGCCCACTGCCTGCACGGGACGAGGTGGCAGGCCGTGAAAGCGCTGCGGGGTCTGTTGATTCTCCTCGAGGTATTTTTCTCTCTATCCGCAGTGCGGCACGACCGACTACGGACAATGTGAATACTTGTGTTTTAACGTCCCGAAAACAGCATGCCATTATGAGAGACGCCGTAGGGGAGGGCTCCGGAAATTTTGACCACCTGGGGTTCCTGCACATGAAATCTACGCACACGGGTCTCAAGCATTTGCGGCCGCCGCGTTTGGGATTCGACCCTGGGACCGGCGGGCCAGCAGCCGAGTGCTCAAGCCACTGGTCCACCCTAGCGGGTCAATCAAGGAGCAGAAACATGCGACATAGACTGGGTAAAAGACATGGGTCAACGCCCGGCATGTTTTAAGACCTGCTGAACTCGGATTAGGTGGTCCGGCAGACTAAATCGCACCAAAGTCCATCTATACCAAAGATCTTCAAACTCACTTGGGCTAGCGGGCCTCAATCGCGAAATTTAGTCCTACTTAGTGCCGCGACAGTGAATAATTAGGTAGGAGCCCATGGAGCGTGGGGGTGTAGGCGGTTTTTGCAACAGAATGTTAGCTGAAATTTCAATGGGAAAGAAGGCGTTTTCCGCGAATGGTTCATATGTAGGCCACTTATGAAGGAGATTTGATTCAAGGTGCCGAGAAAAGTACCAATACTAATCTCAAGAATGACGGCACTCTGGAAGCAAGTACTGAGATATAAATTTCTGTTCCACACTTATGCTTCACAGTATCGTGACTGCATGGTGTGCCTCAAGATTAGATTGTATACCCGATCACACCCATGTGGCTCATGAACAAACTTTCCTAGAAAAAAATGGAATGAAGATAGCCACATGCGCGGTGGGCCGCCGGAGTTACCAGCTCTTCAAAGAAGGAACTCGGAACGGGAGGAGTGGGGTAAGCCAGCGAAAGCAGCTTACTTTAGACAAACTCTGTTTATTTACTGTCGCGGCGTCTTGATATGGTGTCTTAGCTGGCTACGTGCTGCTCGCAACTATTCTATTTATTCCTCACGCTGGAAAATGTACACTGTCGTCCTTTATGAAAGGGAACACGCGAACGCGTGGCCTGCGCTCGGCGGTGCCTGCAGCACCATCAATCGACAGCGAAAGAAAACACGTTCGCTTTCAGCGTCATCTGTTGCCGAAAAAAATAATAAGTTATGGCTGGTAGACAAGCCCTTCTAGATTGCACTTTCTCTCTACTCACGCCTGCTGTGCGTAGTCCACTGCCAAAATATCAAACGTTGTTCGCGACCCCAGCGCAAGCTGCAGTAATCGCCCGATATCGCTAGCTGCGCTAGCGATCAGGGAACGTAATCTAGCAGCGCTTGTCTACCGGCCATAACTCGTTATCTTGCTTGGCCATAGATGATGCGAAAAGCGAACGTGCTTCCTTCACTTGTCGGTTGATGGTGATGTAGGCAGCCACCGCTGAGCGCAGGCCACGTGTTCGCGTGTTCCCTTTCATAAATGATGACAGTGTACTCGTAAAAGTTGTCGTACTTCGAAGTTTACACAAGTGTTCAGTTTCGTGGCCAAAGCATTCCTCAGCCATTACTAGCAGCCGCAGCGTTGCACCGTGCGTGCGATTTCTGTGAACTTCGTGTTTTGTAGATTGACGCGCGTTGTGCGTGGGTTTAGATAGAAATTTCTGACTGGACATCGAGTTAGTTGTCCAACAGGGACGGTGTGGCACTTTTTCTCTTCTTACCACTACTTCTTTAATCCCGATTTTCCCCTCCCCCGTGCACTACTGCTGAGGTGTCCTCCTCCTGAGAGACAGTTGAGGGGTGCACTTATATGTTCATTTTCTCATCAACCCCCCCCCCCCCCCCCCCACGGGACGCACCATGAAAAGTGATCTGTCCCTTTTGAAGTTTTGTAGTTCGTCAAGGCATTTTTTGAATAGGCGCCGATTCGGCACCTTGCAGTTTTGCCGTAGCGGTGAATCAACTTGCACTAATAAATAGCGTGGTGCTAATTATTAATCTTGTTAAAGACTAAAATAGCGAAAAGTTCGTTGAAACATTGTGTTCCGCTTTGTCTTTGTTTCCTGGTGAGAATTCTGCCCAACGGGTTGCCCTGGGGGCGCGGACCGCCGGAAAAGCCAACACAGGCATACGCCGTTGAACAACGCTACGGCTGTACCGCCCTGCATCGCAATTGTGTTTGTTCGGTTGCATAAATGTATCGCTCTTACTTCGAACGTGCGCTGGAACAGCGTGAAAACTTGCGAAAATTAAGATTCAGGAATCCACCAACGCCTATGCAAAATTCATTCGGTCTGCGAAGCCGGGAAATTTGTGAAAAAGTGGTTTTCCGCGCAACTGGCGGTCCCATGATCGTGCACTACGCGCACTTCGAACCTCGAATTTCGCGCCCCGTCGCCACCGCTGCCTTGAGAAACGTCGGCAAGTTGAGTTTGATGTTGCCTCGACGTATTTAGAGTGTCGGCTCTGAGCGGGACGCCAGGTATCGAGCGCTACAAGCCAAACAATACCGCTCGGGAAACACAATTTTGCCTTGAACGGCCATGTTGGCGACATCACCGGCGGCTACCGACGACAGCCTTTTTTTTGTGTGTTTCCCTGGATTTCTCGGCGGACTTATACGAATGAATTTTCGTTGAAGCTGCGAATGGCGCAATACTAAAGTTTGACGCATGCTTTTCTGCGTTCGCAGCGTGGTAAGCGCACCGGGGAGGGAAAATCGACACTGTTGTTACCGAAGCGCGCCCTACCTGATTTGACTCTAAGCTTCTCGATTGAAGTATTCTCGGCCGCCTAATGATGCGGATGTAGTGGGGATATGCACTTAAAACAGGCAAGGACAGTGTGGTTATTTTTTTTTTACGTGCTGTTACTGTAGATAGTGCCATTGTGACGAAGAAAACAATAGCGAATCGTAGATCAATGGGTTTCGGCGTGCCTGTTTATAAACGATGGAGCGCGGTGGCTCTGAGGAATTCTAGTTATGTGGTAAATGCGTCTGATTGAGGAGGTATCGATCGACGGGCTCATAATGAAGTCATTATGACACAGTTCGTCCGCCGCAATGGAACAGCGGTTGTTACGGCGGTCAACGGCTCACCCGAAGGTCGCAGGTTCGACCCCGCGGAGGCCCGTGTATGCTGAGTGATGTCAGTGGGCGTCCCACCACTACGGTGTCTCTCGTAATCGTATCGTGGTTCTCCCGAAGAAGTTGTTCCAAAGCTACGGCAAATTACATCCTCCAACCAGATATAGAGGATTGACCGATTCAATATGGTGCTATATCGCAGAATGAACAAACTATGAGAAAAAGGTAATTAACCATAGTACTTCATATAATTGCTTTCATATCGTAAATGTTGCGACGCAAGCAAATTATCAGTGCAGCCATGTATATGTAATTAGAGGCACCTAGAAGCAACCAAGGTAGTGAAAACTAAAGTTGAGTTCACCTGAACAGCATGGCTCATAGCCATGCCATGCTATTCACGAAAAAGAGCCGTAGAAATGAATCTGAAAGGAAAGGGCATCCTTCTGCAGTGCGCTACCGGGACCTGCATTTAGTTCTCCTTTATAATAAAATTTTACTGTCATTAATTGCCCTTCTGTTAAGAAACTTAAATTTTGATTCAAACAACGGCGTTTTTATATGCGTACTTGATTCGTGAAATTAGTCCGTATTTTTCGCAATGGACACTTCTGCCAACTTGACGACGCCCCCCCCCCCCCTCCTCCGCCCGCGCTTTTGATTGATTAGATAAACGACGTTCTGTTGGTGTCGATAGCCAACTTCGCGCGAAAATCACGACCCCATAGAAACAGTGAGGAACATGCAGGACGGGATGTTACAAACGAAACGGCCTTGCGAGAATGACTGACACGTGCCAATCATATTGCTTCACTGCGAGTAGCGGTCGTGGCGATAGGAACCGAGCTGCGGAAGCGAGCAGACATCGGACGCTAAAGGCGATCGCATTTCCCTGTGCCGATCGAGCTCCTCTGCAGACACTGCCGGTCGTCACGTTTCTTACACGGAATTTTCCAACTGCTTGAAACGAAGGCGAGAGGTAGCTGGAAAATAGAACTCGTTAATCTCAGGTAGCAACACCATCACGACAAATTCGGGATAGCTCTGTTCTGTTCTGTTTTGCTGTTGAGAGATTGAGGTTCATATCGCCTCGGCTACTTCTTATCAATACGTTCTGCAACGAAAGAAAATAAATAAAGAGAATAATACTCAATGTTTTCCAAAATGAACAATCGGCAAAAAAAATTCGAGCACTCTGAAAGCAGTTGAAATAACATGTCAATGTACAGTTTACTTGCCGCAGTTCACATTGTCATAAACTATTCACACGCACATTCTACTTAAGAGTGCATGCCCTACCACATCATTTCATATGCGTCAACCCATATATAGCTGTCACATGCGCTTATCCAGTCGGGTCTCCACTAAGAAGTCTGCCGGGAAGATGTTCGCCTTTTTCCGAAGATGCATCTCAGTAATTTCTTTAACGTGAGAGACCGTCTGTCTAAAGTGGCTAGTTTCTTCCTTGACTTTTTCTCTATTATTTGCGTACTTTACGGGATGGTGTATGCACCGACGCTCGCAAACACGTTCACTCACAGCACAGAGATCACACTGTATGCACTCAATTGCAAATCACCTTTATCAGTCATATCTAGCGTTACACAGGTGCATCATGATAATAACCGGGGTTTTACGAGCCAAAACCACGATGAGGGATGCCGACGTCCTTGAGCGCACTGGCATCGCAGAGTACTTCGACCTCTCTACCATTTCGCCTCCATGGAAATGCGGCCGGCATCGAACCCGCGACCTTCAGGCATCGTGCGCTTAGTGCTGAACGATCAACGTTTATGTCTCGGAAATCGCGACTCAGGCGCCGAGACTCACAAAATAGAAGAAAAGAAACATCCCGGACTCTCTTATTGATTTTCACTCAAGAGAATGACTTCACCGAGTTTTAACTTCGTTCTTCCGAGGTAGAGTTGAAATTACGCGGTCAGAAGGTGTCATTAACTTAGGAAGATGTTCTTACGGCGTGAAGTATACCCGAAGAGCTACGCGAAGTGTACAAGAAAAGCCGAGAACGGAGCAACAGGTCATCGCGGCAGTTACAAGCGGAGCTGTGTTTCAGAGACCACTTTCATCCGCCCCTCGCAGTCGCTCCTCAGAATCGAGCAACTTACTAACACGCGAAATATATCGAACAACGTTCCGACCACATCCCCCGACGGTGACAACTGGCGCAATCACGGTTAAGCGTTAGATTGCGACGTCTAATTACGACCCGTCGACACTCGCCCAACGGTCGGCGCGTCGAAACGGACCGCGTTGATGGCGTTCCCGACGTCCCACCGAGAACAAACTCGGCACGCCGTTCGTCCGAGGCTTCTTTTCTACTCCCGAAAAGTTTGTCCGCTCTCCGGACGTTAGGAGGACGTCGTGGCTGCCCTAACGTCGCGACCAACAAGCACAACAAGCCCGCGGGCGCGTCCACTTGCATCCGACGCGCGAAGGAGCATGGGATCGTGGGTGCCCCTCTTCCTCCTCGCATTGGCGCGCGCGTGGGAATTTTCCGACAGCAACTCGCTCGCCCGGGCCATCCATCGCTGCTGGTGCCTTGTTACCACGGCGAGCTTTCGCGCCTAGGCTGGGGTCACATTCGGCACTTGTTTATTTATTTGAGACAATACATAACTTTTCGTCTTGCGTGTTGAGTTCGGTTAACTGCGAGCGGCGGATATTATTATTTGAAAGGATTTAATGAATGGGCTCGTTAGTGGATATAGACAGCGAAACTTGCTGCGCTCTGTGAAGGGCACGAGGATGAAATAATTAATAAATAATTAGGTTCAGCTACAGAAAAATATTCCGGGCGCATACGATCGCTGTAAGAAAGGGCGGAAGATGAGAGTGTACATTAAATACTCATAATATACGATGGCATATGTGAATACAATGGCACAAAACTACATGCGTGGTTATGCATTTTTCTCAGCTGGAAAAGGTTGCATATGCTCACCTCTCTATCTTACCATCGTCATCCATTACTCTTTTTCCTCCCATTTTCCCCTCCCTCGTTGTAGAGTAGCAGGGTAGAGCCCTTTCTGCCTTTCTGCACATAAACATCTCTCTCAAAAGAAGTGAAATGAAAGGGAGTTAATGCGGTGATATTAAGTCAGTTTATGTTACGACAAATGCGAGGAGGCTATACCGAACAGGCAACAGCAGGCGTGCGCTTGCGAACGCAGGGGCACAACAGTTTTATTACGTGGTAAGGTTTAAGTGATACAAAGATTACGAGCCACATGCAAGGACATTATAGGCACACGTGAATAGCTATACTTTTAGCTATAATATCCACGATTAGGATCAGAATTCTTTTTTACTCCCTTTAATGGTCAATAATTAAAGTAGTATAACTTTAGTGGTCAATAGTTAAAGCAGTAACATTTGTTTGCCCAAGTAATAAGGAGGCGATAACAAAGAGTGAATAACAAACGGGCAAACGAACGAAGAAATGTGGTAGGGGAATTGAAAAATGCAGTCATGCGAGAAATTGCAACTACATGCGATATATCATTCGAATGCATTCAATGGAACTACGTGCATTATGTGATTAAGTGCATCGTCGCACAAAAAGAATCAACGCTAAGTATATCTTAACCACGAAAAACAAGAAGAAAAACGAAAAATAAACAAGCCTGGACAGGACAGTCCAACACAATGTTTTATCCTGATGCAGTGATTTTTTGCACAATTAACCCTCATAATTATTTTTTGAAGCAACTCCAATATTGATATCTTGTGGGCTATTCTGTGGCTGAAACCCCGACAAAATTACGAAGGACGCTGTCGTGGAGGGCTCCGGATATTTCGGCCACCTGGTCTTCTTCAACGCGCACTGGCATGGCACAGTAAACGGGCATTCCGCCTTCATCGAAACGTGACCGCCGCAACAGGAGTCGAACCCGCGTCTTTCAGGCCAGCAGTCGAGCGCAGCAACCGATGTACTAACCCAATCCTGCGGCGAAATGCGTGTCTCGCAGGCTGTCAACGAAAAAAAAAAAAATGATTAGAGACAACAAGGTTACATGTGATCTCATTTAGAGTTCCTTATAATTTATTTCCGGTAAAACCGCCTTCTTCATTGAGATCATCGACGGGGAGGGGGCACTCCCGTTGCTTATGGGCCTCTTCGAAAGGCATGTGGGTATTTCTATTACAAAAAAAAAAAAATATGCTGATTACTTATACGGCTTGGACATATCGCCTCAAAGTTTAATTAGTCAAGTGCATATCGCTGCAGTGTTGTTTTCGAACAGCGTGTATTTGGGCGGACCTGTCTGGGCAGGAACCAACTGAAAAAAAAAAAGTCAGGTAGTCAAGAACGACCCCTGGATTTTTATTTTTAGAGAGGACGAAGGGTAAGATGAGCTGTTAACTGTCTATGGAAACCTAGTTCGAAAATGGCGAGCAAAACTCTCAGTTGTACAACGTTGATCCCGGTATAGAATTTAATATTCCGTTAAAGATTAGTCTCGAAACAGTCATCCACAGGCTTTCACTTGGTACAGCCTACACGAAGGCCTTCCTTTATAGAACAAGGAAAGCTAGCAGTCCTACCTGGTCATGTGCAGAAGCTCAAGAAGACGTGGAGCACATTCTTCTACATCGCAAAACTTATTACGCACTTCGAAAGAACACTTTACAAAAACTCAATTCTTTGATTAAGTGACCTTCGTCAATTGCAAAAATCTTGCGTCCATGGCCAAAAGAAAAGCTACGAGCCGCTGCAGCGCGTGCAGTCGTTCACTTTCTGAAGGAATCAGAAATAGCTCAAACAACTAAACAAAAAAAAAAAAAGAATTATCGCCGCTGTTAATCGGTGTGTTTCAAAACAACATTTTCGTGTTTCACTACAATATTTTTCGGAAAACCTTTTTGAAAACAGTTCAGTACTTAATTGAGCGACATGATCACTTTAGACATTTTATTGAACTTTCACGTTTTTGTGTGAACACTAAAATTGGCGTGAAAACTTGTGTTCTTTACAAACTCTGTGTGGTGTCGACCCACTTCTATGTAGCGTGGACACATTTCTGTGTGGTGTGGACACTCATTATTGAAAAAAAAAAAAGTGAACTCATTGCGTAAGCGTTGTGCTATGTATAGCCTTGTGTTTGTTACAAAATATGCGATGTCGACTTTTGTGCAAGAGAAGAGTAGCCGGCGCCACACATTGGCACCAGCCTCTCCTTATATACATTTAATTAAAAAAAAAAAGGTGCGCCTACGGATATTGAGTTAGAATCGCGAGTTGGGCTATAGTTGCTGGATGTCGACCGTAAAATAACGCTGTTGTGTTGTCGATGTTCATCGTATTTCAGCTCATGCGGCGCTGTTAATTATTTTACGATGAACGGGAGGCGGGGAACTCATGTGATGTGTTTTGACTTGTTTACTCTTTGTTTGTACGGGGCGAGGGAGTGGGTTTAGAAGTGCGAAGTTTTGTCATACACGCGTTGTTAGCACTGTCAATTTGTTGGGCTTATTTTACTTGAACGAAATTCCTGTATCGTTGGCTTACAGACATGAAAAGTTAGAATATATAGCACTTAAAAGATAGTAGCGTCGTGACTCTAAGCTCACTCATACGTTGTTGACATTATACCGATCTAAGATCCTTCTCAAGGAAAGAGGGAGGGGTGCGAAGTTCAACGACGAGTTCGAGGCGATCGCGCCGCGCGCCCCTCCGCCCCCCCCCCCCCCCCCACGAAGCGCCATCGTCTCGCAGCAGGAGTTGAAAACGCGCTTCCGCAAAGCGCGTGCCGCATTCCTTAAAGTGTTACGTCATTGCGGGGCAGGTGGCGCCACGAGTCTCGTCTGTGCCGTCATCGGACGCCCGTCGATCGGAAAAGCCAGAAAGTCTCTCTAAAACTGGGCGCTCGCGTTGAGTCCAACTGTGGCACAGCTAGGGGGAGAGGGGGGTTGAACTTTTCTACCGCCACGAGCTGTGGGCTAGCTAAGGGGCGGCAGGGGGTGTAAAGCTGCTCCTCTATCCTGAAGCTTTATGTGCACGAAGACACACGAACGCACGAACTAATAGCATCCCCCCTCCTCCACCTCCGAAGAAAATAAGGATACTTGAAATAGTCGATCTAAGACTGCAACAGCGACTCATGAAGATAAGGAAGGATATTTCAACGTTAATGACAACTAACGAGCACATATTCCAATTATTAGAAGTAATTGATATCTTTATGCGAAGTGGGCGAACACATGACTTAATTGCCGCCGGCAAAAACGGTGCGTTACGATACGTCAGAGAATTTGCTATTCACTTTGGGTATTACCAGACGTAAAGCTACAAATAACTGTAAAAAGGTTGCAAACAAGATGTTCGCTGTCAGGAGTTCTTCAAAGTTCCACCTGTTTCCTTCAATGATATTTCACGTATAATGAATCACCAGGTCACCGAATCAGTCGTCTAGAAAAAAAAAAAAATGTGCTGGTGACGCTACCGGAGTCCAGAGACGTTCTGCACAGGTTTTTTTTTTTTTTTTGCTTTTTTTTAGGAACTCTTGCCCTTGTCCTTAATATGTGTGCGTAGGGGGGAGGGGGCGTCGTAAAAATTGCATGAGGAGTGCCGCAAAGATGTGGCACCCCTATTCTGTTTCCGCAAGGATTACTTTGTAATAATCCGCAATTTAAATTTCTAGAGTAACACCATACCATAAAAAGTATGCACCAAGTGGTTCAAGTACGCACTATGGACAGAATGTCGCTATCCCGTTCACCTCTTAACGAAGCTTAAAGGATATACTCCAATCGGTTAGCTCTTGCATATTTTTATCGCTCATTAGCTATTAAATGCGAAGCATTTCTTAGCGAGCTTCGGTGACTTTGAGCATATCTATCTATCTAGCCACTTCCGTTTTGGTGCTCTCATGGTTACCCCTTTCACTTGGCGTGAACCAAAATTAGCATGGGAGGGTAAGATGGTTTGAAAAATATGACACGCTGCTCAAGACACGAATAATGTCAAAATCCCGTCGCATACGTCGTCCAACACTCCCCGCCAGACAGTGGCACATACCCACGGTAGGGTATGTGCCCATGTATGCGGGTATGTGCCACAGGTGATTGACACTTAGTATCTACCGAGGAATGACGAGAACGCACAGGGGCAATTTTAACGCGTGAGCGTTAGGGAATACCAGACATCGGTAGCATCGTCCCAATGAAGGCATAGAAGAAATGTCAGTGTTAAGAAAAATTGGCAGATCCCACGTACAGTGGGAATCGATGATATGCGAATCACGATTGAGAAATGTTGATATGTCACTTTAAAATCAGCACAACGTTACGAGGTGGATGTAAATGATGTCGTACATGACTTTCGTGTCTTGATTGTCATGTTTGGATGTGTCGTTAACCTTCGTCAGCTGCTCACGTCACGTGATACCAAATTTCCTATATGTCCATAGTAAAAACTTTTACACCTAAAATGGTGTACAATGGGTGATTTTACGGTAAAGCATCCTTTGCTACACCCTTTAACACCCATTAATGGTTGATTAAAAAAAAAAGCCCTCCTTTACTTGGGTGCTTGCCTCGATAGCACCCTAAAATTGGCTCTAAGGGTGAAATATGCAGCAAAAGAAGAACACATAATTATAATACTTGGGATTTTACGTCTCAAAAACCTCGATATGATTATGAGGGTCGTCTTATTGGAGAGCTCCAGAGATTTGCTGTCTTGTGCTTTTTGAGGACTACAGGCCTATGTGACCACCTTTAACTTTTGTGTAGTGCCACCGCTGCATACGCGCCAGCCGATTGACTGACAATCCCCCTCTCTCTCTCTCTCTCTCTCTCTCTCTCTATATATATATATATATATATATATATATATATATATATTTCTCTTCTCTTTCCTCTCTCTCTCATCTTTATGCCCCGTTCCTATTCCCCCAGCGTAGGGTAGCAAACCGGGCATGTGCCTGGTTAACCTCCCTGCCTTCCCTCTTGTTGCTTATCCCCCCCCCAGAGATTTTGACCATTTGGTGTTCTTTAACGGGCGCCGATATCTCACAGTGCACAGGTTTTCTACCTTATTGCGAACGACGGACCGATCCCGCCGAAGCCACCACTGTTGCGAAAGACGGGGACGCCAACACGGCCCCGAAGGCGCCACTGCTTTCAACTCCGCCGGGAAGGTCACCAGCCGTTTGGTAGCGTATGTTTCTCAGCCCGCGACTGCTTCTGCGCAGAGCTGATAAGACGAGCGGACGAGATGACGGTGAGTTAAACAAGGTTTATGTACAGCATATATACAGAGGCGTTACAATTTCGGCACTGGGGCCGACAGAGACTCGAAGAGCCGAGCTCTCCTCTCTAATACATAGGTCAACTTTTCGCCTAAGACCACCGACTCACACACATGTCGGCTCTCCGACATGGGGACTCCTCTCTCGTAGGACCGCCGATCGCGACGCACCGCAGGGCTTCTTTTATAGGCACCGGGTCCAACCAAAAATGTCCAATTAGAAGCGCCGCTGGTCGTCAGGGCAGATTCCTCCAATGGGGTCGCCGCGCCATGCGTCAGACCACCAGACACGAGGACGCCGGCTCGCTGTCACGTGCGCAGCTGACTCAATGCACGTGGGCCAGAGGGGCGCCGTGCGTGTTCACGCCGTCGAGTTGATCACGCCAGGCGGACTGCGGGCTGGCCTTGACCCAGATTGCCTTTTTCGGAGGCACGGACGTTTGACGAGGACTCGCTGGCATAACAGCACCCCCGCCGCCAGACAATGCACCGGAAAGACGAGCTGCTTCCACGGGGCTCGGATGTCAGGTGCGCTCGTTCGCCAGGTCCCTCCAGGTTCGCCTCCAGGGCCATGGGGAGAATACAGCTCCAGACTGTTCTGGGAACACATCCCATTTTTGACGACGGATCCCAGCTCCACTGGCTTGTCGCCACAACTTGTCGACCAGCTTCACTCGTCTCTTCTGACCATCTTCGGTTTCAGCACTTGTCGATGGTTCTGCAACTTGCCAAGAACGGATCGACAACAGACAACACACGACACACGCAAGTGCCTTCGGTCACCCGACAGAACACCAGACAAAGTATAGTACAACATATACCTATCTACGTGTCTATCGGAATTTTGTTCCCTCTACATCAAGAGGCACATGTGGGACACAAGACTCTTAAAGTAAGAACTTGAATTTTTCACACTTACAACAACGCAACGAATTAGAATACCACATAAAGCTGGCCCCTTGAGATCACTCTGAACGAGAGCGCTCAGCCCAGGTCGTGATGAGGTCAAAATTTTGCCCCGAATTGCCAGCGAGAAACCGAAAGGCTGAGAAGTTACTAGCTGGAACGCACTGCTCAATGCACCTGCATTGGCGTTTAGCTTCCCCCCCCCTTTTTTTTTGATAGCGAGCGTCAAAGTTGCGCTGTGGAGCACCATGCTCCACCTCAGTAACCGGCCACTTTTAGGCGACGATACCTATGCGGCACCAAGAGCGGCTCACACTTGCGACGTTCCACAGGAGAACAACGATACGGTTTGCTAGGGATCGGCTCCTCACAAGTTAGCTCTATATCGTGTCCGATCACCGTCGTGTCTCCGGGACGGTCCGAACACACGTCTCCAATCTTGGAAACAATCTTTCTCGGGTCCTCCTTCTGGGCTTCACTTAACCTAGGCTCTAGGTTAATCTGCTCCCAGATTACTTTCGATCCCCCTTCGATTACCTCACAAGAACTAAAAATTTCTGCTTCCTCTTCCTCTGAAGCATTCAACAACAGATTTACGACCGCTTGATGTTGAACGTATGGTTTCATCAAGTTGTAAATTTTGTCCGGCCGCCTTCCTAATTTCACTTCATAATTTGAATCGCAAGGCTTCGATAATACTGTGGCGGGCCCTTCCCAATCAACCTCAAGCTTGTTCTTTTTGAACGGCTGCAGCAGCATTACCTGACTCCCTACTTCAAAAGCACGCTTCTTCACCGATTCCCCGTAGTGCTCCTTCGACAGCACTTTTGCCGCGTTTTTCTGGCTTTCCACTAGCGCTTCAATTTGGCTTTCCACTAGCGCTTCAATTTGGCTTTCCACTAGCGCTTCAATCGAGAGATCCTCACGCTGCTCTCGAATGAGCGTCTCTCGATCAACTCTCGGCAGCTCGCTCCAACTTTCCACTACAGGCGAGAGCGTTGCAACCCCCTCGCTCTGACTCAATGGCGCCATGTCGTCTCCCCTTTCTACGGAAACCGCGCCGG
Source organism: Rhipicephalus microplus (assembly GCF_043290135.1). Lineage (NCBI taxonomy): Eukaryota > Metazoa > Arthropoda > Arachnida > Ixodida > Ixodidae > Rhipicephalus > Rhipicephalus microplus. Next base: position 139,485,680 of record NC_134706.1, read on the forward strand.
CCGGTTCGGCGACGGGCCGCTCGCGTGACTGCTCACATGACTCATGCGGAAACTTTCCTTTCTGGGGTTCCGTCGACCCGCCGACAAGGTCACTTGAGAGTTCACCGCATGGAACCAGATCAAGCTGCCGCGATAGCTTCCGCGTTTGCGATCGCGTGAGAGCCATGCACGCTAAGTTGGGGAAGAACGATTTGCCCTGCTCTTTGAGAAGCTGCTCCGAGTTGTTGGAGAAAAGATAAGGAAAACGATCATTTAGCGCGGCAGACACAGCCGCTTCGGTGCGAAGCTCACCGAACGGGCCTTTAATGACAACCGTGGCGATTGGTAAGCGAACACTCTGCTCCTCGGCGACCTGCCTGATCCACGCGCATTCTCCTGTGAAGTCATCCGGAGACACCAATGAAGGATGGACAACGTCCATGGTTGCCGCTGAGTCTCTAAGTGCTCGGCACGTTTTCTCATTCACCCTAATTTCTTGGAGATACGGCTCCAACAACCGAATGTTTTTTTCTGATTCTCGGATCGTTGCGAAAGCATACTTTTCCTGACAGTTTCTCGCGATGTGCCCTTCCTTTTTGCAGTTGTAGCAGATTAGCGGCTCCCGTTTGTTTTCCGATTCAAATGCCTGTGTGGTAGAAACCTCACTCGACTTCTCTGCTTCTGTTTGCCCTTCCCCCACACTGTCCTTCGTAAGATACGGGTCCTTCTTGAAATTACGGTGCGGAGCGGGTTTCCGTTGATCAGGTTTCTTTGAAAAGCCCTCTTTTCTCTCATCCTTGTCAACGCGCACTGCCCTGCTGTGCAACTTTCGGCGAGTATAATACTCCTCAGCTAACTCTGCTGCCTTGTTTAACCGTACTTCCCCAAGTCTGTCCTGCAGCCAAAGTTTGACATCCTCCTCGATGCAGCGGTAGAATTGCTCCAATGCAACGCATTCCACCACTTTATCGCGGTCGTCATACACACCTTCGCCCTTGAGCCATTCAATTAAATCGGCCTTAAGACGAAACGCGAAGTCAACGTGTGACTCATTCCCCTTTCTAGCATACCGGAACCTTTGCCTGAAAGCCTCGGGTGACAACTTATAACGTCTCAAGAGCATTTCCTTAACCTCGTCATAGCTCTCAAACGCTTCCCTCGACAAGCAAGTTATCGCGTCGGACACTTCGCCGGGAAGAAGAGCTAACAGGTTCCGCGCCCAAAGAGACCGCTCCAAAGCACTTCGCTCACAGACGTGTTCAAACTTGACGAGATACTTCGCCATGTCCTCGCCTACTACGAACGGTGGCAGTTGGTCCCGAATTCTAAAACCGCTGACCTGAATCGTCGGAGAAGCTACGCTAGGCGCCTGCGAACACTGTAGAATTGCCAATTCTATTCGTTTCAACTCGAGGCGCTCCTGTCCCTCGGCTACCTCACGTTCACGAACTTCTCGCATTTCGGCCTCCTCGCGGCGTGCTTTGATATCCGCCCAGGCCTCATCGACTTCCTCAGCCGACACTCCCTCATCCTTCATGATCTCAAGGATCGCTTGCTTTCGTTTCGCACGGCCCAAAGTAATGCCGAGTTCCTCACAAATTTCCATGAGTTCCTTCACTTTAAGGTCCTCCATCGTTCACACTAGCCTCTTACTGTTTGCCCCTGTTAAGAATCTACTTGCCGTACCCACTATAAGCCTACTAGCAAGACGCGCAAGCAATTTTTTCACCCTCCCGTGTTTACCCCCTCTGCATTAACTTTGGTTTCAAAGCGCTTCGACTTGGCTTGAAACGATCAAAGCTCCCTTCAATGCTTCACACAGCCCTTTTCTAAACTACTACAACCTGAGCTAGAGTAGTCTGGTGAACTGAGGGGAAAACATCAGGCACTCACCGCATCGATGTCGCTGACGCCGGCCGATCCCGCAGCTGCCAACCACTGTTGCGAAAGACGGACCGATCCCGCCGAAGCCACCACTGTTGCGAAAAGACGGGGACGCCAACACGGTCCCGATGGCGCCACTGCTTCCAACTCCGCCGGGAAGGTCACCAGCCGTTTGGTAGCGTATGTTTATCAGCTCGCGACTGCTTCTGCGCAGAGCTGATAAGACGAGCGGACGAGACGACGGTGAGTTAAACAAGGTTTATGTACAGCATATACACAGAGGCATTACAAATTCGGCACTGGGGCCGACAGAGACTCGAAGAGCCGAGCTCTCCTCTCTAATACATAGGTCAACTTTTCGCCTAAGACCGCTGACTCACACACATGTCGGCTCTCCGACATGGGGACTCCTCTCTCGTAGGACCGCCGATCGCGACGCGCCGCAGGGCTTCTTTTATTTACACCGGGTCCAACCAAAATGTCCAATCAGAAGCGCCACTGGTCGTCAGGGCAGATTCCTCCAATGGGGTTGTCGCGCCATGCGTCAGACCACCAGACACGAGGACGCCGGCTCGCTGTCACGTGCGCAGCTGACTCAATGCACGTGGGCCAGAGGGGCGCCGCGCGTGTTCACGCCGTCGAGTTGATCGCGCCAGGCGGACTGTGGGCTGGCCTTGACCCAGATTGCCTTTTTCAGAGGCACGGACGTTTGACGAGGACTCGCTGGCATAACACCGCTTAGCTCGATATCGTGTTCGATCACCCTCATGTTTCCGGGGCGGTCCGAAAACACGTCTTCAAACTCGGAACCAATCTTTCTCAGGTCCTCTTTCTCAGGTCCTCCTTCACTTAAGCTAGGCTCTAGGTTTATCTGCTCCCGGATTACTTTCGATCCCCCTTCGATTACCTCACTAGAACTCAAATTTTCTGCTTCCTCTTCCACTGAAGCATTCAGCAACAGATTTACGACCGCTTGATGTTGAACGTATGGTTTCATCAAGTTGTAAATTTTGCCCGGCCGCCTTCCTAATTTCACTTCATAATTTGAATCGCAAGGCTTCGATAATACTGTGGCGGGCCCTTCCCAATCAACCTCAAGCTTGTTCTTTTTGGACGGCTGCAGCAGCATTACCCGATTATCAACTTCAAAAGTGCGCTTCTTCCCCGATTTCTCGTAGCGCTCCTTCGACAGCACTTGTGCCGCGTTTTTCTGGCTTTCCACTAGCGCTTCAATTTGGCTTTCCACTAGCGCTTCAATCGAGAGATCCTCACGCTGCTCTCGAATGAGCGTCTCTCGATCAACTCTCGGCAGCTCGCTCAAACTTTCCGCTACAGGCGAGAGCGTTGCAACCCCCTCGCTCTGACTCAATGGCGCCATGTCGTCTCCCCTTTCTACGGAAACCGCGCCGGCCGGTTCGGCAACGGGCCGCTCGCGTGACTGCTCACATGACTCATGCGGAAACTTTCCTTTCTGGGGTTCCGTCGACCCGCCGACAAGGTCACTTGAGAGTTCACCGCATGGAACCAGATCAAGCTGCCGCGATAGCTTCCGCGCTTGCGATCGCGTGAGAGCCATGCACGCTAAGTTGGGGAAGAACGATTTGCCCTGCTCTTTGAGAAGCTGCTCCGAGTTGTTGGAGAAAAGATAAGAAAAACGATCATTTAGCGCGGCAGACACAGCCGCTTCGGTGCGAAGCTCACCGAACGGGCCTTTAATGACAACCTTGGCGATTGGTAAGCGAACACTCTGCTCCTCGGCGACCTGCCTGATCCACGCGCATTCTCCTGTGAAGTCATCCGGAGACACCAATGAAGGATGGACAACGTCCATGGTTGCCGCTGAGTCTCTAAGTGCTCGGCACGTTTTCTCATTCACCCTAATTTCTTGGAGATACGGCTCCAACAACCGAATGTTTTTTTCTGATTCTCGGATCGTTGCGAAAGCATACTTTTCCTGACAGTTTCTCGCGATGTGCCCTTCCTTTTTGCAGTTGTAGCAGATTAGCGGCTCCCGTTTGTTTTCCGATTCAAATGCCTGTGTGGTAGAAACCTCACTCGATTTCTCCGCTTCTGTTTGCCCTTCCCCTACACTGTCCTTCGTAAGAGACGGGTCCTTTTTGAAATTACGGTGCGGAACGGGTTTCCGTTGATCAGGTTTCTTTGAAAAGCCCTCTTTTATTTCATCCTTTTCAACGCGCACTGCCCTGCTATGCAACTTTCGGCGAGTATAATACTCCTCAGCTAACTCTGCTGCCTTGTTTAGCTGTACTTCACCAAGTTTGTCCTGCAGCCGAAGTTTGACATCCTCCTCGATGCAGCGGTAGAATTGCTCCAATGCAACGCATTCCACCACTTTATCGCGGTCGTCATAAGCACCTTCGCCCTTGAGCCATTCAATCAAATCGGCTTTAAGACGAAACGCGAAGTCAACGTGTGACTCATTCCCCTTTTTAGCATACCGGAACCTTTGCCTGAAAGCCTCGGGTGACAACTTATAACGTCTCAAGAGCACTTCCTTAACCTCGTCATAGCTCTCAAACGCTTCCCTCGACAAGCAAGTTATCGCGTCGGACACTTCGCCGGGAAGAAGAGCTAGCAGGTTCCGCGCCCAAAGAGACTGCTCCAAAGCATTTCGCTCACAGACGTGTTCAAACTTGACGAGATACTTCGCCATGTCCTCGCCTACTACGAACGGTGGCAGTTGATCCCGAATTCTAATACCGCTGACCTGAATCGTCGGAGAAGCTGCGCTAGGCGCCTGCGAACACTGTAGGATTGCCAATTCTATTCGTTTCATCTCGAGGCGCTCCTGTCTCTCGGCCTCCTCGCGCTCGCGACGTTCTCGCCTTTCAGCTTCTTCACGTTCGCGAGCTTCTCGCCTTTCAGCCTCTTCACGTTCGCGAGCTTCTCGCCTTTCTTCACGTTCGCGAGCTTCTCGCCTTTCAGCCTCTTCACGTTCGCGAGCTTCTCGCCTTTCTTCACGTTCGCGAGCTTCTCGCCTTTCAGCTTCTTCACGTTCGCGAGCTTCTCGCTTTTCAGCCTCCTCGCGGCGTGCTTTGATATCCACCCAGGCTTCATCGACTTCCTCAGCCGACACTCCCTCATCCTTCATGATCTCAAGGATCGCTTGCTTTCGTTTCGCACGGCCCAAAGTAATGCCGAGTTCCTCACAAATTTCGATGAGTTCCTTCACTTTAAGGTTCTCCATCGTTCCCACTAGCCTCTTGCTGTTTGCCCCTGTTAAGAATCTACTTGCCGTACCCACTATAAGCCTACTAGCAAGACGCGCAAGCAATTTTTCACACTCCCGTGTTTACCCCCTCCGCATTAACTTTGGTTTCAAAGCGCTTCGACTTGGCTTGAAACGATCAAAGCTCCCTTCAATGCTTCACACAGCCCTTCTCTAAACTACTACAACCTGAGCTAGAGTAGTCTGGTGAACTGAGGGGAAAACATCAGGCACTCACCGCATCGATGTCGCTGACGCCGGTCGATCCCGCAGCTGCCAACCACTGTTGCGAACGACGGACCGATCCCGCCGAAGCCACCACTGTTGCGAAAGACGGGGACGCCAACACGGCCCCGAAGGCGCCACTGCTTTCAACTCCGCCGGGAAGGTCACCAGCCGTTTGGTAGCGTATGTTTCTCAGCCCGCGACTGCTTCTGCGTAGAGCTGATAAGACGAGCGGACGAGACGACGGTGAGTTAAACAAGGTTTATGTACAGCATATATACAGAGGCGTTACAATTTCGGCACTGGGGCCGACAGAGACTCGAAGAGCCGAGCTCTCCTCTCTAATACATAGGTCAACTTTTCGCCTAAGACCGCCTACTCACACACATGTCGGCTCTCCGACATGGGGACTCCTCTCTCGTAGGACCGCCGATCGCGACGCACCGCAGGGCTTCTTTTGTAGGCACCGGGTCTAACCAAAAATGTCCAATTAGAAGCGCCGCTAGTCGTCAGGGCAGATTCCTCCAATGGGGTCGCCGCGCCATGCGTCAGACCACCAGACACGAGGACGCCGGCTCGCTGTCACGTGCGCAGCTGACTCAATGCACGTGGGCCAGAGGGGCGCCGCGCGTGTTCACGCCGTCGAGTTGATCGCGCCAGGCGGACTGCGGGCTGGCCTTGACCCAGATTGCCTTTTTCAGAGGCACGGACGTTTGACGAGGACTCGCTGGCATAACAACCTTTTCGCCTCCGTCTTAATGCGACTGCCACGGCCGGCATAGAACCCGCGACCTTCAGATCGGTGGCCGAGCAGCGTAGCTACTGCACGAATATGTGGACCTTGCGTTAAATGACGGCCTAGTTGACTTAGAATGTGTGAAGGTGCTCTGCGAATACAGCAGAATGCCAGCAGACGCAAACTGCATTTCATCTATAATGACAATTAACTGCAATCCATGTTACGAAAGCTTTCCTTAGCGTTGGTTATAAGCTACATGGTTGCTATGGATTATATACACGAACATAATGTTCGCCCGAGTATGGGTGTGTGTGCGTGAGCCTGCACATGTGTTCGTGTGTAAGCGCGATTGTGTGTGCACCCGTGCATGAGTGCGTGCGCGTGTATGTGTGAGTCCGTGCTTGTGTTAAGCGTGCCTGTGCACATGTGTACGCCAGCAACATGCATGCATGCGTGCGTTTACGGTCGCGCGTGTGTGTGTGTGGCCGTATGTGTGTACACGTGTATGTCTGTGCGCCTGTACATGTGTGTGCATGTGTATCAGCCCGTGCGCCCTCGATTTGTGTGGGTGGAGGGGGGGGGCACTGCTTCATAGTGTTTAAGGTCCCACAGCTGTTCAGACTGAGAGTCTATATGAGAGGCAGCTTAAGGAATGGCGGTGGTCAACACACTGTACACGGGATATTCATTACATGGAAAACAGCTGCACATTCTCGTACCTCATCATTGCTAACGAACTTGCTGTGGTAGCTCGCTAATCACACAAAATAATTATTGTTTCTGGCCGTTCCAGGTTGCAATTTGTTTTCCGTAAGTTTTGCTTGACTATTGTTTGCCGATTGCAGTCGCATTCCGTAAAAAATACTCAAATCAAGAACGCCAGACTGCAATAAACCTGCGTGGCTGGTGGGGAAGAGAGTTGCCATTTACAAGGAGTCACGCTTGAAGCGCAATTCCAATGACTTCCGTGTCAAAGCCACCACCATACGCGCCATAGCGTTTGCCTTTCGGCGCCTTCTTGGCGGATTTCGCGCTCACCCCGGCCAGAGTTGCCCCGGCAACGGCGGGGTAGACAGGGGAAGAGTTGCGTCGACAGCTGCGGCGCCACCGCCAGTGCCTCCTGCCTCTCTCTCTTTTTCGTCTCATCCGTCTTTCCAATGCATTGCGCTGCTCTGGGGTCTTGGTCGCTGTGAGTTTCAGCGACAGGCGCATCTTCGATGGTGTTCACGGGACTGCGTGTTTGAATTTCGAAGTGACGCTCGGATTAAGAAATATTCGTGGAGCGGCGGACACGGACAACGTGGGCCTGTTAACAGTGAGTGTACTGTATTCGTAGGTAGTAATTACACAGCGCTAGCTGGGCGTCTGCAGCAGCTGTGTGAAAGTAGGCTGCCAGCCATTTCCAGCAACATGCGTTTGCGAGGGTGTTGCGAATGCCCAATTAAAACTGTCACTTAACGAATTGGCACCGCTATACGCGTTGTTATGTAAGCGGTCGCACCACTCACACAATAAGTGATGCGATCACTTATCAACGGTGATTAGTTGCTTGTCGCACAGTGTCTCTGCACTGCTGAAAGTGCTTGATATTGTTTCAAGATGCGCTTTACATGGTAATAGCACTTCTATCAATACTCGAGTGTGCAACGGGCTTCTGCAGGTGTAAGCGCTAAAAAAGAAAGAAAAACTAAAACATTTACGTACAGAGGCACACTGTACAAAATGATTTTTTTTTGTTTAAAGACGGTATAGTTTGAGGTGCTGATACGCCGCGATGCTGCCAGCACGTACGCGTTGGTCTTTAGGTAAGTTACTTTGCTGATTTCTAGCTGGGTCATTCCACGCCAAATGTCCTAGCCATTTTAGTGATCATCAAAAATGTATTTGAAAAACAAAATTTGCTGAGCCGATTTACTGCATTGAAAACAGTGAACTACTACAATATTTCAGAGAGAAAAAAATTTTTGGTCATGCGGCTGCCTATTGAACTTCATAGAATGCAATCTGGATGTTTGTAGAAAATTTCATTTTAAAAGTACCGCTCTTTCTTTCTATACCAATTTCGGTCTACATATGTTAAGTAAATGTGCTTGTGCAAGGTATCTGAAGCTCAGTAATATTAGTGCAAATTTTTTTGCCACAAACGCTTCCAAGAATCAAGCCAGAATGTGTTATGTTTCCATTTTTCTATTGCAATATTGCACTTTGTATGAATATCTGAGCAGTGAATACTTACTCCACAGAAGGTATATTTTGAGGAAAAAGTATCTTTACACCTCTCAAGCTGCTAAAATTCACGAGAAAATATCACAAATGTCACAAAATCGCGATTTTTGTCGTTATTGAGACGCAATTCGCATCATGTGGTGGTCCAATTAAAATCATCTTTATACCTAAATTGAACGCAAATAAATTTATTTTTATATGGAAAATGTTATCATTACAATTTTCGTGTCAAGGAAGAAAATGTTTGAACTTTCCCATTGATGACAATGAGGAATTTCAAGGTGGCAGCTGTCGTACGACCAAATGAGAAGATTCCGATGGTGAACTTCAGAAATTACTTTCTTCCTTAAAACCAATATCGTAGCGACAATATTAGCAATATGAAAAATAACCTTTTATTTGTTCTCGATTCAGATATAAATGCGATTTTCCATGGAATAACTACATGGTGCAAATTGCGTCTCATTATGCACAAAAATGGCAATTTTGTGAAATTCGTGATTTTTTCTTGTGATGTTCAAGAGCTTGAGAGGGACAAAAATATTTTTTTCCCAAGTATACCTTCTGTGGAGTTACTCCTCAGATATTCAAACGTAACACATTTCGGCTATATTCTTTGAGGCATATGTGGCAGAAACGTTTGTTAATGTTACTGAGCTCCAAATACCTTACACAGGCCCATTTACTTAACATGGTTGTGTTCTAATAACGGCACAATCACTTCAGGAAGAGACAAAGAGAAGAGAAAAGAGCGCCGACGGCCAAGTGAATTTTATTGCAAGTGCTACGACCGCTTTTATACAGAGTACTAGAACAGTGCTCATGCGCGACGACACATGTGTGACCACTACAAAATAATCTTAACTGAGGAAAGAATACTCTCCCTCGGAAAAGATAAGTGAAAGTGTACTGATGCATTGATTCTTGGCTTTCCTGATAAAAATGCTCCTGAAAATTTATCTTTTATTTTTTTTCTCGCTTTTTTCAAAAAAAAAAAAATGGCAGCATATCCACGGAGTGAATAATGGAGAGCGGGGCGAAGCATTCGTCCGTCCATTCGTTCTTGCTTGCGTCCGTCCATGCGTCCATCTGTGTGACCGTTCATGCGTCCATCCGCCCGTACGTGCGTGCGTCTGTTCGTGCGTCCGTCCCTGCGTTCGTCCATGCATCCGCTCCTGCATCCGTTCATGCGTCCATCCATGCATCTGTCTGTGTGTCCGTTCGTCAATCTATTCAACACTCCAAGTACCACCATCTCGCATCTTTTCATCATATATTCCCCATATAGAAGCACCGCCATCCAGCGGACATCCGAGGACTAAACGATAGGTGGCACACGCACACTTTCTTACGGCTTGCGCTTCGGGTCTACTTCCCACCTTTAACCACCTAGAGTTCATGGTATATACTATAGTTCACTGTATTCATGGCACTGCGGCCCAACGCTGGCTAAACCTTTCTAAAACCAAGGAAGTTACGCTCAGCGAGTATAACATAGCAACCTTTTCCTGTCAGATAGTGCTCAATGTACATGCCAATGGCTGCTAATGGAAAATGAGAGACAGGAGAATTCGGCTTTTACTTTCTTACGGCTTGCGCTTCGTATCTACTTCCCACCTTTAACCAGCTCGAGTTCATGGTATATACTAGTTCATTGTATACTCATGGCACTGCGGCTCAACGCTCGCTAAACCTTTCTAAAACTTAGGAGATTACACCCAGCGAGTGTAACGTAGCAACCCTTAATTGTCAGATAGTGCTCAATGTACATGCCAATGGCTGCTAATGGGGATTGCAGGGAGCGCGTTAACTAAAAGACGAATGCTCCTGTCTCTCATTCCCCCTTAGAAGCCATTGGCATGTACATTGAGCACTATCTTTTATTGTTCAACAACGTACAAAAGAAATCTATCACCGGCACCACCTTGGAGGTCAAAAATGTTACACTTGTTACACACTACAACGGCTATGAGGGACGAACGGGTGCCGCTATAAGAAGCTTCGCCCCTAAAAACCGTGTTTTATGAAACACAGGGCTGCACTTCCAGTCTTGTAAGGCCATGAGACTGCCATAGCCATTTTTAACATTTAAAACATGCTGTCTTGCTCGATCACTGAAGCATTGCCCAGTTTGTCCTGTGCTTAATTTTTCACATGCTAACGGTATCTAATACACAACATTGCATTGGCATTAAGGCTTTTTCTCGTGACGAATGGTGATAGATTGAGTATTCCTGTTGCTGTAAGTACACACACATTTGAAAGCTTGCAAGGGGCGGAAAACAGCAAGTTAATGTCATATCTGCTGGTGATTTTCATTTAATTGTGAGACACCTTATGTACCTACGGTATAACATGCAAAGGTCTTAGGTGATTCTGTTTTTCTTTTGGTCCTATATTCTTTGCCTTAAATTTCAGCGGGAGGGTTTCGCAAGCGGGTGTGGTGATGCTGTTGCGATATTGGCTGGTTCTATCAGCCCAGGAATGCTACGAATTTTCTGCCTCTTGATAGTGGGCATTCAAAATTAATAAAAAGAGTAATTGCCACCACGTGTATTCAAGGCACTTTTCAGAAGTCATCTTATTACAAGGGTGAGGCCAGTCCTAACAACCAGATCAAATGACTAAAAGATGCTGGATATATATCCCAACATCATCATACCTGTTAGCGGTGTCCACGGCCGGAATCTTCGCGAGCATCAGCGCTCCATATCAGCTTCTGGTGTTGCATGTTCCAGTTGGTATCGTTGCGCAAGTGCAAACAACTGGTTACATAAACATCTGCAACTCTTGAACATATGTCTGTGCGTGACACATTTGTACATATATGTAGCCTCATTTCATGAAGTGTCACTCAATGAAAAAAATTGCAGCACGGTCACATTTCCTCCGCATTCTTCGCATAACATCGATTCCCAGGTACGTGGAATCTACCTATGTTCTTTTTTTTCATCAAACATGACAAATGCACAGGATGCAATTGTGAAAAATAAACCCTGTTGCAGCCAGTGCTCTCGATCGCCCATGTCATATTCATATTATTTCCAGTGCGCCATCCACAGGATGCCCATTACACAGCTCAAACAGCGTGCAGATTGTTTCCTTCAATTAGTTTTCCAATGTATACTATACTATAACAGCAGGTTAAACCTAAGTTCTCAGCGTCACACACAAAAAAAAATGTTGCGCATAGGACGAGGCGACATGTACTAAACTATACTCATGGATTGAACCTCGATTTCAAACTTTTTAGCGTAACGACTGCTCACCGCCATTTCTCGACATAAACACGCCATGTCACTAAGAATATGGTTATAAGAGACAATGTTGGTTTCGGTTTAAGCGCGGTAATTCAAATTGAATCAATATAACTGAGGCTAAACCGGCCAAAGCGTGCGCACTACTTAGCGCCATTTTTTTTTCATTTCAATACATGTGTATACTGTATACATATATACCTTTCACATGCGATACTTCAAAACGCATTCAAGTACATTACATATGCAGAACCACTAGGGTACAGTAAAGCCAAACCACGTGCAAGAGATCTTTCTAGGAAAAGCTCTTGCAAAATTTTGTAAGCTACAGAGCTTTAACTTTTTTGCCCCGCCGCGGTGGTCTATAGTGGCTAAGGTACTCGGCTACTGACCCGCAGGTCGCGGGATGGAATCCCGGCGGCGGCGGCTGCATTTCCGATGGAGGCGGAAATGTTGTAGGCCCGTGTGCTCAGATTTGGGTGCACGTTAAAGAACCCCAGGTGGTCGAAATTTCCGGAGCCCTCCACTACGGCGTCTCTCATAATCATATGGTGGTTTTGGGACGTTCAACCCCACAAATCAATCAATCGAGCTTTAACTTTGGCTTTCTGCGACACAGACTGACAAATTAAACGCGTTATCGATGAACGTCAGCAACCAGTCGGCCCTTTTGGAATACTTGACATGAAAAAAACGAAAAAAAAGGGCAAAAAAGGGAAGCACTAGCTGGAAGTAATTATTACGTTCGTCTCGACGGTTAAGTGGCTACGGTGCTCGGCTGAGCCGAAGGTCGCAGGCTCGATCCCGGTTACGGCGGTCTCGCTTCGATGGAAGCCCGCGCACCGTGGTGTGTCAGTGTACGTTAAAGAACTCCAGTTGGACGAAATTTCCGGAGTCCTCCACGGCGGCGACCCTCATAATCGCGTCGTGGTTTTGGGAGGTAAATCCCCAGATATTATGAAAAAAAAAAAACATATTTTAACTTTTTCTTAGCGCGTACAAAACACAGGGACACAGAGTTCTCTGTGCGCTAAATGTTAAAATATGGATACTTACCAACTCAAGAAGCTATCAGTTTTACTGCACTTTACATTGATGAAGTATTGACTATGCAACGAAGAGGCGCTGACGGTCAGCGTATACATGTGCACCCTCTGGATGCACGGCGTCTCGGCTTTCTGCAGAACACGGCACAATATCAATCACACAAAAAGTGCTTAGCTTTTGTATTTCCATAAAAAGGAAACTCTGTCAGCTTTGCACTTCTTTCTAAAGCAAATTATTTTCTAGAACATATTTCCGAACTTGCAAACGCATCCAAACACGGTAATAAATCAATGAGAATGAATTTCACACTACAGGTGACCCCCTTCCAAACATGAGCATCAGGTTTTTCTTGTTAAACTGGAACATTATTATCATTAAGCAGTGCCTGCTTCTCTACAAGTTTTCTTGAACTGTCAGAGTGTAAGAAAGTCGAGCATAGCACAGTGACTACTTGAAGTGGTTCCGTCGTTGAAGCTGGCCATATGGCAGTTAAAGTTCGCATTTATTCGACTGCATCAGAGTGTCATGTATGACTTCAGCGATAACTTGAAATGCTAATTAAATTACACTATGCTGCTTCACACTCCCAATGCCACACATGAATGAGTTTAATATCTTGAAAATGCATTCTGTCACACTTTGTAGCTTGGACTAAACATGATGTGGCCATGAATATATGTCTGAACGTAGGGAGTGACTTAACAAAAACATGATGACCGATCGAGGGGTTTAAACTTGTGTGCCATCTATCGGTAAAATGCATCTCTCATCATTCTACAGACGCCAAAGTAGTCGTATGCTGGGTACAATAAGAGAAAAGTGTCAGAATCAGTGGCCACAAAGATAAGCGCCCTCGGGGATCATAGAAGTGAGGGACCTAGACTTGACGGAGTGAGATTTGTCAATACACCATCGATTGTGTTCTCAGAAAGGAATTTCACGTGGACAAAAAAAGTGATGTATATAAGTATAGGGTAGATATTCGATAAAGAACCAGTTTCTAGAGCACTTCTGTCTATGTGTCTGTGCGCATTCTTTTAGTTCGTGCTCACTATCTCTATAGATTTTCCAGAATGAATTTCCGAGTCGCCCAAGCAGCAACTTTTCGTCTCGTTCACGGTCGTTCACGGTCCTCTGAAAGCATGCTTAACAGAATTAGTGTAAGTAGGCTAACGTAGATAAATAGACCACTTTTGGAAAGTTGTAATATGGTGTATTTGCAATAAAATAGTGCGTGCACAATTTCCTCTCAATAGTCCTGACAGAGCGTTGTGCGGTGACTGTAATAAATGAACTCATGAATTCTTTATGCAGCTGCCAAATAAAGCGACTAGGAAGTGAGAGCCACCTACTTTTTCTCCTCAGTCGATATGTTGGTCCTTTTCCTCTTGAACGTTCGGGCACTCCAAATCGACTGTTCCAGCCTGAAAGCGACGAAGGCGCTGCTGAATGAAGTTTCTGCATCACTTTAGGGAGGAGCTTTGCCTTACCCTCACCTTATCGCATGCGTAATCAAGCGCAATAATTTGAATTAAACTTTAGAGCCGGATATCTTGGAGCACAGGAGTGTTAGAAAAAATCTTCCAACCGAAACTATGTACAAACACCACTGCCTACATTTTTTTTTCAATATAAGCATGCCAACTTACCGCACCTAGTAATAAGTTAATTATTAAATTTTAGTTCACTAAGCTGCTGACAGGGATAATTATTATCTAACTTTCTGCCCCCTGACTGCTTAACTTATTTGCACAAGTGGTTCTCACGTACGTGCCTTCAAACGTCCAATTAAAGAAAAATCATAAAGCTTAACCTTGAACACCTGATATGCACGGACAGGCCCGTAGCTAGGAACGCGTTGCCCCAATAGTCCCCGTCCCACCTTCCGAAATTCGTGTGGAGGTGGTGTCTTACCGAAGCGAGAACACATTGGACGTTTTTTTTTTTTTCGTGAGCGTCGCCATTTTGTTAGCGGGCGACCTTTTTATGGTCTCGCAACCCATCTGGCATGCGGGAAACTCGCTCTATGCATGAAAGTATTAGCGTGCGGCTGCGTTTTTATCGTTCCCTTTCAGTTTTTACGCGGTGAATTTCCAACTGAAGTGATGCAGGTTCTTTAGAAAATCAATCTATGAGACGTTCGGATAAGGTTCAAGTCGTTGAGGGGCAACTGTTTTATTATCCAGTGCCGCGAACGAGTCCGCTTCTGTTGATGCAGTATGTTCACAGCACAGACCTTGTGCGCGAAGAATGCGCAGTATTTTTCAGGTCCTTTTTTTTTCCCGAATGAGCAACAACACTTCGAGAGCACAGTGAATGTCTCGTTTGAGCTGTAGTGATCTGCTTTTCTAACAAGGTTTCTTTACGCCACGCCGTCGCATCGCGTACTGCTGTTGCATGAAGCCGTACTTGGGAGTGTACGTGGTTCGTCTTTATTGCGTGACACTGATGGTTATTGTTAACTGCGCACTAACTGTTTTATAAATTGTTTCTCAACTCTGAAGGAGGGACCGTATCTCACTCGCTCGTTTGTTTTTACAAGTGTGCACTTGTAGACAGCTCTTAAATCAAACGACGCTGGCGTGCTTGCGCGTCCCCTTTTTATCATCTTTTTTTAAATCGCGATATTTGAGTGACTCTAGGTGCCGTGGTACTTTGACCTGCGATAGAGAGAAATGTTACGTGGGGTTGTTGATCGGGGAAATATTGTCATCGTTGGAAATGCTGTTGGCTGTGTACCTCCCGTTCATAGCCCAGGTTGAGCATCGGTGTCGAAGTCGCTGCGGAATTCGTTCGTCTGAGAAGAAATGCTCCGAACATACCCGAGTACTTGGGGAAGGTACGAAGTTTTCCTTGTTTAAGTTTGCAAACCATAGAAGCCGCTGCTCCTCGTCAACAGGAAAACAATGCAACTCGAAGAGTCCACAGCCACAAAACTCCACGTCTGGTGATGCACATGGCATATTTATTACGACAGCAGTTTCCTTTTTGTGTAGTTGTCACTGCACCCCAAAATTGCGCAGTGGTTCTCTGATGACCAATTCTTGGCCGTCATAGCAATGCAAAAGAACAAAATTCGCTGGTTAGCTTAATACACGGCAATTTGCTTGATAACACCATACATACCAGCATCAACACACTGCAAGCCATGCCAGAGAAGGAAAATGCGCTGGTTGCCAGACCGGACCTCCTCGCCAGATGCAAAGGTCTGGCGTCAGTGGAGATGACTGATGCGCTCTAGAGGTGCATCACAAAAAAAAGGAGTTCTTTTGGCGAGTACACCCTTGGTGTCTGCGAGAGAACGACGTTATTCTGTTTGTTATAATAAAACACCCGTACTTTGCGAATTGCAACCATATGGTCATTCAACAAGTGCCACCCTCCCCATTCCTTCAAAAAAAATAATATAAACATTCTTGCCTTGATCTTGATGGCGACATAGTCCAAACACATGCAGGGCACAAAAAAGCATTGCACCTCCCCCTCCCCCCTCCCCTCGAAAGAACTGGCTAATATGCGCAATGAACACCATCGAGGGAAGGGGCGCGAGGTGAATGAAGCTTCACCAAGCATCCCCTCTCCCTCCTTCTCTCATACCTGCTTCCACTGAGGCCCTTAAAACGCACTGCAAATAGTAGTTATACAGGAGGGGGGGGGGTGCATCCTTGCGCCACCCTGCATGCACGACTATTGCTCTGACGTATGTGTTTACGTCAATATTCCACCGATATGGCGCGAGCAGTAGACGCTAAATGGAAGTACTCGCAGTAGCTCTAAAATATGAGGTTTCCACCCGTGGGCGCTCCGCTCTCAAAAAAAGAAAGAAAAAAAGGAGTCGGGAAGAAGGTATATCTGCAAATGCAACTACACTGATAAGCATGAGCGGTGGCTGTAAAAACAGCGTACGTACGTAACTGCAGACGGGCGTCGGAATCCTCGGGATCACCAACACTTATGACGGCTTCACTTGGAAGCGGTAGATAAGAGGCGTCGCGATAAGGTGGTCCACGGGTGCTATCGACGCTGACGCCACCGGTGTTGAGGTAGGTTTGGAGATCATGCATGGGCAGAAATGCAGTGTGGCTTACAGACTGGCCGGCTATGGCTCTCAACGCACATAGCAGGTCATTTGTTTGTGCTGTTCGTTTACCATGTCACTTTTCCGTAATTTTCCTTTTCCAAAGTGTCCAACCACTTGCGTTCGAAAACAGCGTTGTCAGATGAACGAGTCAATATGCGATGGCATGAACACACACACACACACACACACACACACACACACACACACACACACACAAATATATATATATATATATATATATATATATATATATATATATATATATATATATATATATATATATATATATATATATATATATATATATTAAACAAGTTTTTTCAATGGGTCAAACGTCCTTGGAAGGAAGAGATGAGACCCAACTTAGCGGTAGTCTTAATTTTATTTCCGACGGTTTCGGCCGATGGATCGGTCTTCGTCAGGGTTTGCAAACAAGTGTGACGCTATGCGAACATCCTGCATCGACATAGTGGTTTAAAGAAACGGGAGATGGCAATAAATTAGTGATATTTTACAGTGTTCACATATGCTGCGCCAAACATCTCTCCTCGTCTCATTCGCTGGTGCAAGAAAAATAGAGAATGTTCACAGAGGCCCTGTTTAGAGAGGGGCACATGCCGCATATTTGGCCGAAACTTACCTTATACTTGGGCGAAACACACAGCAGAATGCCAATAAACCAACTAAAAATTCAAAAGATTAAAAAAGGGAACGGAGAAAGAAAGATGAGGGGTATAGGGAGGATTGAACCACGAACCATGAACCGAGCCGAACGGCATTTCCCGGTTCTTCATAAAAGAACTTGGTTGCCACCTGAGCAGCGGGACAGACACCTAGACATGTATATATTTCGGCCGAGATCATGTCGGCTTGTTCAAAAACAAGGCACTATAGTAACAACCTCACCTCGGAAGAGTGTAAGTCAGGAGCTCCTAAGCCGTGGAGTGGATTTGGTAGTTGAGCCTGCGGATAAGGGTGGCGCGATAGTAATATCAGATAAAACTGAGTACCGGAGAAAATGCTATCGGCCACTGGGGGACAAGAACTTCTATGCGGAACTCGAAGAGGACCCCACTAATTTATTCGAATCATAAATAATCCATGAACTAAATTCGTTTCGTAATAAGAGAAAAGTCATGACAGATATGCTCAAGACAATGTAACCGATTCATCCTGCTCCAGGCTGGTTTTACTTGCTCCCTAGAACACACAACGCCAACCATCCTGGTCGTCCTATTGTTTCAAGCAACGACACAGGAACAGAACGAATGTGAAGCGCGCTAGACTTCCTCATTAAATGTTCAAACTATCATACATTAAGGGCACCGTAACGACTTTCTCCGTGAAGTCACCAGACCCGAGGTTCGTAACGACAGCATCCTTGTGACAATCGATGTAGTGTCACTTTACACGAACATCCCACAGTAAGATAGCATGGACGCAAAAGTCGTAGCTTTCAAGAAGGCCAGTGCGTCGGTATACTTAGACGAGGACACGCTGTCGTCTTTACTGCGGTTGGTACTCAGCCACAATAACTTTGAGTTTGATAATAAGAACTTTCTCTATAGATAAATGGCACAGCTATGGGTACAAAGATGGCTGCTAATTGCGCGAATACTTTTATGGCATTCGTTGAAGAACATTTTCTTGCAACCAGAAGATTGAAGCCTCTCGTTCACAAAAGATTCTTTGACGATGTATTCATTATTTGGCACCACGGAGAGGAAAGTCTGCTACCGTTCACCGATGATTTCAATTCAACTCACTCATCAATCCCGTTTACACACAGCTACTTCAAGTCAACTATAAACTTTCTTGATGTTACTGTTCGAATTAAAGAGAAACGAATTTGCACAAACCTATACAAAAAAAAAAACAACAACCAACGGATCACCATCAGTACCTACATTTTAAGAGTAGCCATCCGCATCACTGCAGTCCCATACTTGCAAGCACACCGATACCGCC
Organism: Rhipicephalus microplus; assembly: GCF_043290135.1. Lineage (NCBI taxonomy): Eukaryota > Metazoa > Arthropoda > Arachnida > Ixodida > Ixodidae > Rhipicephalus > Rhipicephalus microplus. The sequence goes on from NC_134706.1 coordinate 139,504,315, forward strand.
GAATTTCTTCGGACGCGTCAGATTTCGAAGGCAATGCCAAAGATCTTAAAACGGCCCTTGTGGCAAAAGAGTACCCAGAGAGAATAATCGATGATGCTATAAGCCCGACGCGTAATTTGGAAAGGAACGAAATTTTGTCGGGCTCGAAACCATGCCATTTAAAAAACCAAGCTAACCTTGTCGTCACATGCTCGTCCACACTACCACACCTCAACAATACCCTTTCAAACGATTTTAACTATATACAGCATAGTGCCCGTCCGTCCTCAGTTTTCACAGAGCTACCGCGAGTGGTTTACCACCGCGGAAAGAACATAAAAGACTTTCTAGTTAGAGCTAAGATGACCGAATCTGCAAGCAGTGAATCGGGTTGTAAGTCATGCGGGAAACCAAACTGACAAGTCTGCAAACACATGACCAAAGCCTTTGTTGCCAAGGGTTCGTCCTCAGACTTCACATTCAAAATAAAGGACACGCTGAATTGTGACAGCTAGAACGTGGTATATATGCTGCATTGCGATGTCTGTGGCCAGCAGTATATCGGTCAGACTCGTACAGCATTCAGACTAGGTTTCAATAACCACAGAGCCCCCGCACGCACTCTGCCAAATCTCCCTTTTTGTAAGTGCCTGAGCTTGCCAGAACACTCATTCGATAAAATGAAAGTCACCTTCCTCCAGTCAGGCTTCCGCGAGACTCGTGAACGGGAACAAAGGGAGTCGTACTTCATACACAAATTTCACACACCAACACATGGCATCAATGAAAGCATCGGCAACCTATCATTTTTTCGGGTGGGCAGAGGTGAAATGAGATATGAATTGAGGAGCGTGGCATAATTATTTAATTATTCCTCGACAGGCTCAATGTAAGTGCCCAATAGTTAGTTATCTGGGGGAATGGACCAACCGAACATCTTTCCATGTTCTGTTCGTAGCTGTATCGTTGTTTTACGTTTTTTTATTATTAGTATTTTATTTTTGTATTAGTTTTTGTTTGTTTGCAATTCCATGAGTTTCCAGAATTAATTGTGCACATATAGCTCGCAATACATGACCTATTCCATTATGTGTTGTTATTATTAGTTCCATTTTGTGAGCGGAAGAAAAAAGAATCTTCCCTTTTCTTCCGCTCACAGCAAGTTAGTAAAGCGAGGCATAGCACGGACCTGCCTTGAGAATGCCTTGAACAGGTCGTGCTTTCACAACATCTCTGCGAGCTTCAAAGCTCAAGTGTCTCGGCTTAAGGCTTCGGGTTTTACTGAGGCGTTTATCGCATCTGTCGCAGAGACTGGGCCGATAGGGCATAGCAAAGGCAGGAACAGGATCCGAGCAACACGGATACAGAGCGTGAAAGGATAAATGTTGTTCCGTACAAATACCAGATATCACACAGGCTTTAAAAAAATCGGAAAACGTGCGGGCGTTCGTGTGCTGTTCTCTGCAATATATAAATTATTCAGCCTCACCAAATCTACAAACCTCTCGAAGAAGCAGTCACCGACTCAATGTAAAGTTAAGCATAGGACCAGGTGTGTGGCATATTCCCGGGAAGTTGTCCCTTTCCTATAGTGCTCGTTATGTCTGAATGACCGGAAGGTGTCTGAACGATCGACTGAGATAACACGCTAACAATGTTGGAAACGGGAAAGATGGCTTTCTTGGTGAGCACTGCACTGAGTGCAACTGTATGCCCCTTTTTGAGGACACAATGACGCTGTACAAGCACAGGAATGAGCGCGCCCGAGTTGTCGACGAGGCCGCGCAGATGACATGTGAACAGGCGTCATGCATTAGCAAGCCCTCCATGTCTCTGTCCGAAAAGGAACTAAGGTTCCTCGAAGGTTTTGGTCCGTGCAAGTAGTTATATTACTTTTACTTTTCTGTTTAGTTTCCTTACAAATGTTTCTTTGCCTTTTTCTTTGCCATTGTTTTTTCGCCTTACTCTTGATGCTCTTTGTGTCACATGATTTTTGTCACATGGTTGACTGTCTCCTCTATATGTTTTCGCGCTCTGCGCGAAAAACTCAGTTGGAAGTGAGCGCTCCTCTCCTTCTTGTCCGTTTGTCATCGTTCAGTTCTCGCGCTATAAGTATTGTCATGTCATACCAACTAGCCAAAACTACACACCTGTTTCTCCTTTTTCCTAAGTGACCACAGAAGGGGCCGGATCGGGGGCTCTCTCTGCCCCCCGATTTCCGCTTTCGCTACAAGTAATCGCCTGCCACCCAAGCTCACTAATGTCCCTCCCCTTCCTTCAAGGGCGCGTCGCGTAAGCCGCCTTATCCCACTCTTGGTTCTTTTTCTCTCCTTTCTTTTTTTTTACTCTTTTTGAATGTTTAGTTGATTTATTGGCATTCTGCTCTCTCATTTATTTGGTGGTGGTGGTAGTGGTTCGAAGAGGAGAAAGGCACCTAATTTTTACAGCCCGGTCGGGAGCACGGCGCAGTGCCTTATTTATTTGTTTCGCCCAAATATACGGCACGTGCCCCATTCTAACTTGACCTCTCAACCCCTCTCTCCTTTGCTTGCTCCAAAACGAATGAGACGAGAAGAACCTTTTGCCACAGCATATGTCACCACTGTAAACATCACTAATTTATCGCTCTTTCCCGTTTCTTTGTTGAACCATCATGTCGATGCGGGATGTTCGCATGGCGTCGTACTTGTTCACTAACTCGCTGGATTCCGTGCTGACCGGTTGTGCCCTTGCGATATCCGACGACAGCGTAGCTCTGGCCGACTGGATTAGCCCTACGCCATCTGCAGTCGCCGACAAGAGCTCTCGCCAGTGGTGCCCCGTCCTCGGACTCCTGTGACCGTGTTTCATCTTTCCTATCTCTCTTCTGTCGTCGCTCGCTGTCCCTGCGCATCTCTCTCTCTATACCTTTAATCCTATGCTTTTAATCCCTCCTTACCCCCATCCCTTGTGGGCTACTGTTGAGGTGTCGCACCAGATGCAGACAGTTACGGCGCTCACTTTTCTCTTCTTTTCCCTTTTATAACCACAATCTCTCGTACTTGTTCGCAAACCCTGACGAAGACTGGCCCACCGGTCGAAACCGAAACCATTGGAAATATATATATATATATATATATATATATATATATATATATATATATATATATATATATATATATATATATATATATATATATATATATATATATATATATATATATATATTATTGGTTGAACCCCAACTGAATGCCGCATTGAACAGGACCTGCTACATTTTCCCAAGTCGTCGAATAGCTTCACTGAATTCATTACCTCACGAATAGACAGCGGCAAGTGTTCTTAAAATCCGTCAAGTATACCAGAGTAGTTGAAGAGATTTGTCGCGCTCTTCAAGCGCTCTGTCTCTCCTTTCTAACCAGCGAGCACGCTGAAAGCGGCGCTCGCAAAGGTGTGGCAGAGGAAGCAACAAGATACGTCATTTCGTGGGCGCGCGTCATCACCTCGAACACTTCCTTTTATGGGCGAAGCTTGTCCGGTGTCCGTTGTTACGGCTACATTATATGGAGCTACGCTCGGGCAACGCACGGTATAGCCGAATTGTACGTGATACACACAAACACACACAAAAGAAGGTTGAACAATATATTTATTATTAATCATAAATGTGTAAGAACCATGTCAAACACTGACGAGCACAAAGCTTTCATGCTAGTCGGTGTCTTCAACGTAGATATTGTGGACCTTGGGATCAAGCTTTGTAGTCGATGCTCTATGAATTTATGTCACTATAGCACAAAGCTTTCATGCTAGTCGGTGTCTTCAACGTAGATATTGTGGACCTTGGGATCAAGCTTTGTAGTCGATGCTCTATGAATTTATGTCACTATACTTGGCTCTGTTGCAGTGGTCTAATGGTTATGGCACTCCACTGCTAACCCAAAGGGCGTGTGATTGAAACCCGGCTGCGGCGGCTGCATTTTAGATGGAGGCGAAGAGTTTTAGGCCCATGTGCTTGGATTTAGGTACAGGTTAAAGAACACCAGGTGGTCGGACATTTCCGGAGTCCTCCACTCTGGCGTCTCTTGTAATCATATGCGATTTTGGGACGTTAAATTGCAGATATTATAACTAATCCACATTAAACGGGGTAACCCCCTGGTAACATATGTGTGACAACCGTCGCACACGAAGAGGAACATCCATCTCAATTTGACGCAACAATATAAAACATCTACAAACACAAACGTTTTATACTAGTCGGCGACTTCAACGTAGACATTATGAATCTTAGGGCCTAGCTTCTCGCACTCATCATTCACTTCGTGGAGATACGTGGATGTTTTTATTTATTTGCTCCGAATACGCGATTTACTTTCAGTGTGATCGCGAGCGAGTGCGCCAGGGTTCCTTGATGCCCCACTCTGCCGCTTTGGAGGGTGGAGACAACGAAGTGCGCCCTTGCGACGCCCTCTCCATGGTGGCACTGTGATTCTGGACAGGCAGCGTCATCTTTGCTAGGAAATTAGAAATGGGGGACGTATATAACGCGTTTTCCCGTCCCTTCAAGAAGCTGCCACTCACTTGCATGCGCGCAAGTGAGTGGCTACTGAGACACCTCACAATGTACCGCCTGCAGTGCGGCTTCACAAAGATCTCTGAGCTGGACAAGTACTTCCGCGAAGCGAATCGTACAAAAGGAGTAAAGCTCGTTAGTCAAGTTTATAATGTAGCAGACGACGGAAGACGAGGACGCCCGAGTCACTGCGAAATGCATTTCTCGGGTCCTCCCTGATAATACGTACCGTCTACGTCGTATGCCTCGAGGTAAGTCTCATTCTGCCGACATGAAGCCGCGTACTCTATCGATGTGCTGTGTTGACGTTTATGGAAACCATATAATTGTTGTTGTGATTTAGTATCTAGCAGTAGCAGCCGTGTGCTGTCGTGTGAAAGCCTTTGCGGCGTGCTAAAAAATAAATCAAAACTAAAGTTATACAGTCATGGCATTATAATGTCCGGGAAGTTTTAGAGCCATGTCCTCCTTGCCGTGGACGCATGACCCACCGACGTCGCCGCGAAGCAGCAATCCGAAGTTTAACCACAGTGAGTCAAGCTGAAGTGCTCGTCTCGTTTTTTTTTTCCGGCTCTCGTGTCATGTTGGTTCTATTTTTCGCGAACTCGGCTGTGTTCTCCGGCTGCGACTTGCTAGGAAACTGATACAGCTCTATACGTGGAGAGCGTCCCTTGGTGTGATCTGCATTGTGGTGGTTTGTTTTCTCTTTGTATTTGTATTTAAAAACTTTGTATTCCTCTCATGTTGTTTGAGTATATACCACACGTTTTGACACAACAAACTCTGTATGCAGCCATGCAACACACCAACGCGCTCGCTTAGAAGCACGCGCAGTTGCATTCCAAGGAGGATACATATTCTCCTTCGTACAGTCTAGCCCGGCCGTGCTCACGACATGGCCTCCGAGATGAGCGGGCGGCGCGCCACGCGCGCCGCCGCAGGATAGTTTCGGAGGCCACGCTCACGATGCCGGAGTCATCCACGATGCTGAAGTGCTATAGAAAGAACGGACGATTTTCAAAAACATAGGACAAAGCGCTACTTGCAGCGATTGTTTTTTTTTTCTAGCAGTGATCGTGTTAGCCAACCATCCGCTTTGCACTGCATGTGAGTTTGCGTCGATATTGTCAACAGAATTGTTCTTGCGAGATTGATTATCGATAAGTTGAGTTTAGCGTCCCGAAACAACCATATGATTATGAGAGACACCATAGTGGAGGGCTCCGGTACTTTCGACCACCTGGGGTTCTTTAACGTGCACCCAAATCTGCAGGCATACAGGCATACGGCATTCTCGCCTCCATCGAAAATGCAGCCACCGCAGGCGGGATTCGATCCCGCGACCTGCAGGTCAGCAGCCGAGTACGTTAGCCACTAGACCACTGCGGCGAGGTTTTCTTGGGAGATGCATGTGTCTTTTTTTTTTCTAATCTCATGTTTGTTGTGTCTTTTGTGATCACATGATTATTTGTTGTTCTCAGCGATGACGCACATTACTGTTGTACATAAAAACAATGTTTTTGAAGAAACTCTTAGTTATTCCTGCTCTTCGCTATCATAGCGCTTCACCAACACGTTCTCAGTGGTTTATGCGCACGCGCATCGCCTGATGGCGAGAATCCGCAGGGTGTGTGTTGTTGCCGTGGTGTATGAAATACCACTGATTGATTGATATGTGGGGTTTAACGTCCCCAAACCACCATATGATTGTGAGAGACACCGTAGTGGAGGGTTCCGGTATATTCGACCACCTGGGGTTCTTTAACGTGCACCCAAATCTGAGCACACGGGCCTACAGCACTTCAGCCTCCACCGGAAATGCAGCCGCCGCAGCCGGGATTCGAACCCGCGACCTGCGGGTGAGCAGCCGAGTACCTTAGCCACTAGACCACCGCGGCGGGGCTATGAAATACCGCTGACTTGCGGGATGGTTCACCTATAGGCTAAATGGGTCGTTGGGTGAATATTAGGGCCCGAGAATATTTTAAATCCTCAGAAAAAGAAAAAGGATTGGATTCGACCGGCATTCATTGTAAACACTGCAAATGTAAGCCAGTGCTGAACAAAATCAGGGTTTAGGGCAGAAGCCATGATAAAAATGGCCCGTGAAATACTTGAAGCTTTCACGTTGTAAAGCATGGCGAGGCATGTTGCAATGACAGCTATATATGTGCTGTTTCGCAGAAAAGAGAAAGATTCACTGCAATTTTATTTTATAATCTTGTGTGAATAACAATGTGAAGATTACATGTGGTCATTCAACGCCAGTTAGTTGAATTTTTCATTTTTAACGAGATTGTAAGATGACCAGGTGACCACGTGAGTACAAATTCAAGCTTCGCTTTCGCGATTAAATAGTCGGTAGTCTAGCCGCTTTCGTTTCTTCTTCGTTTCCTGAATACGTTCATTTTTTGGCTGGATATATTTTCTTGATGTAAAGAAACCAACTTTGCCAAGGTATTCTACTGATCTACTGCGAGGCGACCGCTCGCAGTGGATTCGAAGTCATTATGAAATAATTTTTGTGCCTCTCTCTTTTGACCCCCCTTCCCTCTCTCTCATCTTTCTGCCACTGTATTTCTTTTCAAAAGTTTCCCGTATATTGACAGGAAACGCCTGCACGCATGAATGTGAACGCTTTGCGGAAACGTGTAGCGGCCGAGCCCGCAGCATCTGTTCCGGCTATTTTAGATGGGCGTTTCCATTTCCAGCCCGGCATCAAAGCAACGGGCAGGAATAGGGCAGAAGAAAAATAAAAAAAAAACAAACAAAGGATACATCTAGGACAAATCTTCTTGATTTTAGCAGCGCGCCGGAGAACGAGGACTAGAAGAAAAGTAAAGGCACAACACGGGCGCCCGTGTTGTGCCGTTACTTTTCTTCTAGTCCTCGTTCTCCGGCGCGCTGTTAAAATCAGGATGAATTTGTACGAACTCGCTCAAGTTGCAATTCTCATGTAGGAAAAATTCGCAGATATGTTTTCTCTTTCATTTTTTCTTTTCTTTTCTATCTTTCTTTCTTCTTTCTTTCTTTCTTTTCTTATCTTTTCTTTCATAAGGCCACTACCAAAACGCGTCCGCTTTACAGCTATTGAGTCGAACCCGCATCTCCGTTCTTGGCGGCTAAGCGTTTTATGTTCTTGCATAATATAATTTGTTTAGTGGATAAAGGTAAGTTGTTAGTTATTGTCTAGGTTAATACTTCTTCACGTCAAGAATTGTTTTGAATTGAAACCAGGTGGAGACATAAATAAATAAATAAATAAATAAATAAATAAATGGGACAGGGGAGATGACAATTGTAAAGAGTGGGAAATAGAAATGAAGAAACTGAAAGGCACAAAAAAAAAAATGCCAGCAGCTTGCAAACCTCGAAATAGAAACCGATTCTGAAGACAAACCTGGTAGCTTCTACGTGCAGCGAACTGTTTTTAGATTGCTCCTAAGTCGTTGCTAGGTTTTAGCTTGGTGGCGCTGAGTTGTTTCTGCGTTGAATCGAAGCTCACCAAAGTTCGAGTTACAAACCGCAGACAGTCACAGACACTACGTGGGTACGTCGTTGTTGGAGTAGACTTTTCGGGGTCCTCTCGCCGCCGCCGTTGCCCGTCCCGTTCCCCAGTATTCTCTCTTTGCACGTGCTACGAGTATTCGGCTAGCCGCCATCGCTTCGCGCCGATGGAGGGTGAGGGGGGTTAAATGAAAAGAAGAGAAAAGTGAGCCCCATAACTGTCTCTAAGGGGGAGGACACCTCAACAGTAGCCCATGAGGGTTGGGGGCAAGGAGGGATTAAAAGGTATAGAGATAGAGGGAGCGGATGGAGAGAGTGAGGCGCAGGGACAGCCACATACGGAAGTAGGGAGACGATGAGAAAGATGGACACGGTCGGAGATCACAGGGGCACAACCAGTCGGCACGACATCCAGAGAGCGAGACTTCGCGCCGTTGCCTTCTGCCTTTTTAAAGGAAGCTGTCTGTATAATGGTAATAGCCCAACTTACAATTTTCTGTAGCACCCGTTTTATTTTGTTATTTTGTTGTTCGCTTCTGTTGAGTGGTGCGATTTACTCGTGTGCGTGGGTGTGTGAGTGCGTGCATCCATCTTTTGGGTCGTATAATATCGTAGGCGGGCGGCTGTCACCGATTTGAAGATGTGAGAAATCGCGATAATCTGTGATGCGCTATTGGTTTGTTCAGGCTTTACTGGTTGCTTGCTCTTTGGCGTACTGTCACGACGCTACAACACTGGGCTCGAAGGGAGTCGTGTCGGAGTCGCCAAGTGAGAGAGGGGTGGCGAGCGCCGTAGGGCTATGTAGTGCCCTGGTGTCATCATCACTACGCCCACTGCAAGGAAACATCCTCTCCCATGTTTCCACAATCAACCCGGCCCTCTGCTTGTTGCGGCCGTGTTATCCTCGCGAACCGCTTAATTTCACTCAACGTCCTGCTTGCGCGCATGTACCCGCCACGGTTAGCCACGGTGGCTATATAGAACTTGACAGCTAACTCGAAGGTAGTGGGATCAAATTCCGCTCGCATTCGCGAAGTAGGCGATAAAATATGTAGGCACATTTATATAGGTGCACGAGAAAGAACGCCAAACAGTCTAAGTTTCGGAACCCGGCATCTTTCTTAATATTATCCCAGTGTTGGTATGTTAAACGCCAACAATTCCATTGTGCGCTTGACTTCTGTTGGAGTCCGGTCTGTTACTCTGAACGACTAGTGGTTATCTTCGCGCGACATGCCCACCTCTTCTCATTCATTTAGACAGAGGCTAAGTTAATGAGCGCTGGTGTAAAATTTTCTAATTAGAGTGGCGGAATTAAGTAAATCAAATCAGAAAAAAACGTGTATGGATCCTTGCGCTCGCCTCTCCTCTCCGGCATGGTTGAAATAACGACCGTAATTTTACGCTACTGTATAGCGACCGCCATAGTGAGTGTATACGTGTTTAGTCATCCGTAAGTTTCGGCGGCGGGCAGCCTTTCGCAGGGAGTTTCGTGTCACCGACGCGCGGCGGGAACCGGTTCCCATCAGCGCCGGCAGGTTGTGCGTTTGTGTGTGCGTGCCGTGGGACGGGGCGGAGCTATGCAAGCGTTGCGGAGTGGACCGGAAAGAGGAATCGCCAGAAGCACTTCCGGGACATCACCAGCGCTCAGCCGTCCAGCAGACTTCCATATGTACGCCCATGTGTTTCTTCTCGAACGTCAAAACAGGGCACACATGGTTATACGAAAGATACCTTGATTAATCGTCTGAGATCGGAGTGATTGTTGACATCGCGTGACCTCAAACACGGTTCATACACACATGGAGGTCTGACCTCACTAAAACAGATATAGGGAAGAAACAACAACAACAAAAAAGTGTTGATGTGGGCTTTTTCGTACGTACTGAAACTTGAAAACATAGCTAGCGTGAAACAAACAATAGAAGTTGCCTAGTCAGAGCGCTGACTGTAAACAATGAGACTGTTTCGTCGCAGTGAAATGTATACTTCGCGGGAAAAACACACACACACACACACACACACACACACACACACACACACACACACACACACACACACACACACACACACACACACACACACACACACACACACAATTTTGAAGACAGCATGTCAAAATGACGCATATATGCTGCGCAGAGATTGCAGTTAGTAATCGATAAATTCGTGTTGCTTTACAAGTTAATGAAGGCCAATGCTTAGGAATGAGTCATGGCGTGTATAGATAATGTAGGCTTCTTCGTGGCGTGGGCTTCCACGATCTCTCTGGCGCATTGATCCTTGTATCTTTTCAGGACCCATGTGATGTAGAGCGAGATTACGGTCTGTTTCATTCTTCGTGTTGCGTGCGTGCTGTCAGGGTGGACAGGTCGGCTGGATCACTTCACGCAAGTCGAAATGAGTACGTATTTTTACTGCATCGTTCTCCTCGAAATAGGTCTTCAGAAAGTAGACTTCTTGCCTAACCTCGAACTCATACCGTCGGGCAGTGCAACGACATACAGCTCTATTTTTCTGTCACCTCTGTTAAAGGGACAGTAAAGGCAACTATTAAGTTGACGTTGATTGTTGAAATAGCGGTCCAGAAACCTCGTAGTGTTACTTTTGTGCCAAGGAAGGGCCTATTTTCAAATAAAATCACGTTATAGTGGTCCGCATCAGGATAGCGCACTTCAAATTACCCGCCTCAAGAAGCGGACCAACCGGACCGACTCACGTCACTGTTAACGTTGCTGGCCTTACTGCGCTAGTTGCAGCAGACCGAAAGCAGCGGGAGTCACAGCAGCAACAACGGCCATTGATAAATTTCCTGCCATTGGCTCCGAGATTGCTGACGTTTTTTCGGTTTAACTGTGCCTTGTTCGATCGCACCACCTGTCCAGTGTAACTACGCGAAAATTGAATTTTTGAACCACTCGCGTCATTCCTCATAGTAACGTCCGGCGGTTCTTTTTTTCATGAATCAAACAGAAACAAACAAGCAGCATTTTATTGCGTCTCTTGATGCATGGAAGGTTCTTTATTTAGTGCAGTTAGATCGATTACTAGTGACTAATTGTAGGCGGTCCGTCTGATGTCATCGGGATCATTTTGAGAATGTTCTACTGCAGCGCATGTGTTCAGCAGAGTGACTTGTTGGGCGAGTTGGTTCATTCTTACCGTAGCTTATGGCGCGAAAAAAAAAAAAACAAGAGAAGGACAAGCGCTTGTCCTTCTCTTGGGTTTTTTTCCGCACGTGTTCTTGTGTATTTACCTTAATTTCTCGGTAAGTAAGGCACTGTTGTAGATAATGTTGTTTTATATGTTGTGATGCATTGCGCTTTCGCTGCCAACGTATCAACAAGTGGTCTTGTCGACAAGTTCCTGCCCCGTGGTTCTTAGTCTCAGATACCGTTATATACAATAGTTCTAAGCATAATGTGTAGCCGAAGCGCTAACCGGGCCAACGGCTATAGGTGCAGGACCTAGCCAGAAATGTTTCGGGGTGCGCGGGGGTTAATCCATATCTTATGTGTGTTATTGGTTCGGGCGTGTTTGTATGAATTCGTTTGTATAGGAAAGAAAAACTGAATAATTTCGGAGATTTTCATCCCCTCGCCCTTGGCTTAGTATGACATCACAGGTTCAAGTTCCGGCCACAGCCGTCACACTTAGCGCGCGCTTAAGTAAAAACACACACATACAGGCACACACACATAGGCACGCGCACACACAGGCACGCACGCACACACAAATGTTACGGACGATTACGATAATACCTAACACGAAATATGAGCACTGCTTAATGCACCGCGGGACAAGGCATCAACGCCATGAATCATATATTTTTGTGAGGCAGGACAGCACGCACTACGCTATTATCCGTCTTTACGCGGATAAGCGAGGTACCCGCCACATATATTATGTGCACCTTGTTGATGCAGCTCGACAAAGAATAACGGCTGAGTACTTCGCAGTGGTTGGGAAGCATTAAACCACGAACTCGTTAGGCAATTAGCATTGTGAGATGACTGGTTTTTACTTCGCTCTTGCTATATTAAGGATATTAACGCTGAATTTCAGACACCAACTTGGCTCTGTGGTAGAGTACTTGACAATCATGTCGAAGGCCGGGGTTCAATTGCAATTCAGTGCTTGGTATTCTTTCTCATTTTATGATTTTGTTATGTCCATCAGTTACGCCAACGACGGCATTGGCAACGCCGCTCAAGGCAGGACCGGGCGAGCTGCGCTGTGAAAAAGAAAAAAAATAATCCTTCAGGGTGTCTGCCAAGCCAAAAATATGGAAGGACTGTGCTCAAAAATGTATCCTATAATAATTCCTTTGCAAATTTTCGTTTCGTGTCCTCAAAATTCGCAAGATCACGCGTACCACGGGAATCGATTTCGTGCAAAGCGCGTTTAGGGAAGGTTACTGCCGTGTACTTTTTTTTTTAATCCGAAGCATTTCTTAGCGAACTTCGGTGACATTGAGCGCATTTATCTATCTATACCTATCTATCTAGCCGCTTACGTTTGGGTGCTGTCGTGGTAACCCCTTTAACTTGGCGTGAACCAAAATTACCGTAGGAGGGTAAGATGGTTTAACGAATATGACGCGCTGGTCAAGGCATGAATAATGCCACAATCCCGTCGCGTACGTCGTTAAACACTTCCCGCCAGACAGTGGCATGTGCCGCCGGTATGCTGGTATGGGCCACAGGTGATTGACACATAGTATTTACCCAGGAACGACGAGAACACGCATGGGCAATTTCAACGCGTGAGCGTTAAGCAATACCCAACATCGGTAGCGTCGACCCAAAGAAGGCATATATACGCCAGGTCTCGAAACTACTTTTCAAATAGACGCTAATCTTCGTGAAACGTGAATAGTGGTTGCAGTGCTGACTACCCAATTTTATAAACATTACATATATACTCCTTTCATACAGCCGTCACCTCGGGTTAACGTCAATTGTGGTTAGTTGCAATGCGCTGACGTTGATTTATGTAGCAGTGTCCAGGGCCAGCATGCTCGCTATAGCATCAGCGCTTCGTGTCAGCTTCAGGGTGTTGCTAATACGCATGTTTTAGTTGGCATCGTTGCGCAAGTGCAAACGACTGGTTATATAAACATCTGCAACTCTTCAACGTATGTCTGTGCGTGCAACATTTGTACATATATTTAGCGTAATTTCATGACGTGTCGCTTATAAAAAAAAATTGCATTACGGTCACCTTCCCTCCACATGCTTCGCATAACGTCGATTCCCAGGAGCGTGGAATCTGCCCAATGTTTTTTTTTTTTTTACTCAGCGATACGTTTCAAGATGACGCCAAAGATATGTGCAAATGTCGTATACGCACAGACATGTTGAGCAGCCGCATATGTTTTATATGACCAGTCGTTCACAGTTGCGTAACGATGCCAACAGCAACATATGGGAATTAATAGCACCATGAGCGACAAGCTGATATGTAGCGCTGTGCTTGGAGGTTGCCTGGCTAGTGCTAGAAGACCAACTTCGATATGCGGGGTTTAACGTGCTAAGATTATAAGAGACGCCGTACTGGAGGGATCCGGAAATTTAGACCACCTGGGGTGTTTTGAAAGTGCACCCAAGTCTGAGCGCACGGGCTTACAGCGTCTAGGCCTCCATCTAAAATGTAGCCGCCGAAGCCGGGATTCGATATTCCCTGAATCATCATACCACCAAAGACTTTGGTTTGAATTCCAGCCATGGTGGCAGCATTTCGATGGGTAAATCGCAAGAAAAACCCCGTGAACGCACTCTAGGCGGTTGCAATTGTTGCCCCCCCCCCCCCCACACCCTCACGGCGCAACTCATAATTTATCATCGTTTCAACGCAAAAAGAAAAAAAAAATGATTCTGTTCAATTTGTGAAGTTGAAAAATCCTGCGCTGCGGATATTCATCTTTGCGTAATAAAAGCAGTCTTCGAACTCGGTTAATTCGACCTGATGCCCTGGTCCCAAAACAACCCTGTGTATTTCTATAGGGCAAAACTCCCGATAATTCGGACACTTCGGTAACTACGAAGGTTAACTCCAGCTGCGAGCCCCCCCCCGGTTTTCGCCGCTCTACGCAGAAATCTTCCCGGGGCGATCACAATGTGTTGGAAAACCAAACGAAACTAAATTTATTAGAGATGCAAAACAACGAAACATCTCAGCAGATGGGTCGCGACGAAATAAATGCAGGCAAGCGAAAGATGTCGATTGTTCTTGTTGGACTAACTCTATTCCGGTTCTCCGGAGAACACGCGGGAGGGACTCTAATTACTTTATTTTGATTGCGTTAGCTGTATACCACGTAGATAGATTCGTTTTGGAGCATAAATAGCGTCACATATTTCTGCATTAGGACTCGCATGCATGCTGGTGTTTGTTTCTGGCATATCTTTTACCGATGAATAAATTCTGGTCGCTGTTAAAAGCTCCATCAACTTAGTCAACGGAATCACCTACCACAAACCTGTACTAGTGCCTATAGTTCGCGATAACGAGTCCCAAGGTGGCTCCTTTGCGTTCTGCCCTCGCAGTGTGGCGCAATGTTTGTAGTACAGTTTGGCGCCCGCTCACTGATTCTAACTCCACTTAATTCGATCAATTATATACTCCCACGCGAGTTCGAGTCAACGAGCTTTTACTGCATCCGTAAATGCCGGTTGTCGCGTTCCCATGCCCTCACCAGCGGAGCAACACGCCCCAAAAACTGCGAGTTCCCGCCAAAAGTTCTGGCGGCCCTGAGAAATGTGCATGTCACGTTTCTTTTTCCTTCTTTCTTTCATTTTACTATGTTTTACAACGTATTCTCTTGACAGCTCAGCTGAGGGTCATGAGAAGGCATTGAAGTAGTACAGAAAGATAGATAAATGCAAGAAAAGTCTTATGCCAACGAAGCGTAGCTGACGCGATTGCGTCAACTGCTGCCCCTCCACTCACAGCCGTACATTACAGGCCCCATCCCTCCTTCCTTTGTGAGAGGAGTTGACAAGTATTTAGCCACAGAGACCTTTTCTTGGCCGCTCGCACTTTTTTTTTTATGGGGAGGGGGGATTGTATGAGGATAGGGAGGGGTTTCACGAAGAGAATGGACTCGAACAATCCTCTCACCCCCCACATCTTTCAAGAACGTAGCCTTTGAAGGAAGTCGGACCGACGCTTGGATGCCTTCCCGCCTTCGTTCTATTTTCTTTTATTTCTCAGCCACGTCACCTCTCTCACGAAACAGACGGGCCCTTTCAAAGAGATGCGGCTCTTCAATGTCATAACGGCTCCAACTCAAAAGACAGCAGCTCCAAGCCCTTCTAAACAAACAACAAAAGAAAATAAGTTGAAAAAGCTTAAAATCGTTTTTGTAAAAGTGTAAAATAAAACGGTTGCTAGTTTCCCGGCCATTTCTCAAACTTTGTCTTTGTGAGGTGTATTCCTGTTTTCCTCATGTCTTCTTCGCGCATTTTACAAGTGTTTTTGAAACCCCAAATCAACTCGCCCAACGGCATGCTTTGCTTTATGAACTGCCCTTTTTTGTTTCATTTTTTATTAAAAAAAACAGCGGTAGCAACAAGCCTACCAAGCTTTTCTCATTACAAACAATATTCAGGTTGTCTGACTAAACGTTGTGGATGTTGTCAGCTCGGTTATTCTGATTCCACGGTTTAGTTGTGCTTTTAGGCAAAACACTTCTCAATTGTATTTAGCCGTATTTTTACATTTTCTGCAAAGACGTTCTTTCCTATTTGAGAGTTTTTAGTTGAATTGCGTATGTACGGTATATTTTGTCTCTGATTGATATGCGGGGTTCAACGTCCCAAAACCACCATATGATAATGAGAGACGCCGTAGTGGAGGGCTTCAGAAAGTTCGACCAGCTGGGGTTTTTTAACGTACACTCAAATCTACACGAGCACACGGGCCTACAGCATTTTCGCCTCCATCGTAAATGCAGCAGCCGCAGCCGGGATTCGATCCCGCGACCTGCGGGTCAGCAGCCGAGTACCTTAGCCACTAGACCACCGCGGCGGAGCCATATATTTCGTCTCATTTTCGCGCCACGTACGGCCCTCTCGCCGAAGTAAGGAGAGCACTGAAAATTCAAGAGCTCGTTTTTATTGTCTTTTCCGTTTGTCAGTTTGCATTACGTTCGTGCCGGATTGTTGCATGACCTGAACGATGCCTCTGTCTGGCCACGCGACCTTTTCTTCCCTTCTGTTGCAAACGGGAAAAATTAAAAAAAAAGAAAGAGTAATTCATTCAAATTCATTTAAGCTTCAACACAGTAGGCCCGTGGCGCTAGGTTAAGTGATGCATTAAATAGTTGAAACATTGCAGAAAGGAAAACGAAGTTTACATTAGCCGCGTGATGTTCTAGAAGCCTGGTCAATCTTAGGGGTTTAACGTGGCCTCCTTGGCATAGACTGAGTAAAGTCGAACCACAGCCTGTCGTTGATCAGGCGAGGTTGTCCGAATTCTAGCCCCAAAACTAACGTGCAAAGCTGGCTATGGCACCCCCGGTAGAAGCGCGGGCCTTTGGTCACTCATACTCGGCTTGCGCTACGCCGGGAAATTCGGCGGGCCAGCTCTGCGGCCTGTCTCCGTCAGTGGACGCGGCTGATAAGCAATATGGCGCAGATAGTACTTTGCGGAAGCCCAACGTTTTAGCTCGACCTTTAAGAGCGAAGCTCTTGAAAGCAAACGCGCTCTCACACACACACACGCATAATCAGTGGGAGTAACACACAAATCCACATCGATAAAGCCAGAGAGAGATTAGTGGGAAACAATGTTTTCGTTTGATTATAACCTACCTACCTACCTACCTACCTACCTACCTACCTACCTACCTACCTACCTACCTACCTACCTACCTACCTACCTACCTACATACCTACCTACCTACCTACACTCTTGGAAAAAAGGTAGTAGTACTTGCTAACTTTGGGGTAGTAATGGTTTGTCACACATGTTACAACCCTGGTAGTAAGCACAGTTAGTAACGGCGAGGGTGGTAACAGTTACCACCTTTGCTGTTACTACCAGCATTTAGTAACTGTTACTACCCTAGTCGTTACCACCCACGAATAGTAACTTTTAAAGGTTTCAAAAAAACTAGCAACCGATACTACCCTGTTCATTTATTCTGGCATAGTTTACCTTCATTGCTAATTTTGGTCAATAAACAATTCTATCGGGCCAGTTGGTAAGGATCCATCTTGCTTAGGCGCATGTGTTGTGTGTTCTGTATAATAGTGGCTGCACATCCTAGCAAGATAATTTTGGTCAATCAACGTCTCGTTACTACACAACTTCGGGTAATCTTGCGTGGTGTGCAATGAGTGCGATGAAAATGAATACATAGAACTAAGAAGTTCACTATCTTTCTTTTTTTTTTCTTTATTGCGAAGTTCGCTATCTTTCTACGCTACAGTAGAAGTACACGTGTGGTATATATAGCCCCTACTTTGCAGATGCATATCTGGCACAGGGAATCACTTGTCTTTCTGGATGAATTATAGCAAATGTGAATCTGGAGCACTATATCATACTACCTCGCTACGTGTGTTTGGGGAGTAGCACAAGACTTTTAATCAGCTTTACTTGTAAAAGAAAAAAAATATATATGTCATATCTATTTATTATAAAGGGGCCACAAAAACGCATTATTTACAGTGGCCAGTAAATAATCAAAACAAGGTACCGTACTTAATTATTAACACAGTCTTAGCGCATTTGAATGCTTCACACAGCTAGTATATCAGCGGTTAAAAGATAATAATCCTTTTTGAGGTTTGACTTGCCAAAACAACGATAATATTTGGAGACACGCCGCAGTGGGATAATTGTCACCGTCCTCCGGAATAATTGTGACCATCTTGTTATTTTGATCCGCCGGTCTTGTTAATTTTCTGTAATTTACTAAGTTTGTTGTAATTGTCTATTACAACGCGTGTAGTACTTATGGTTTGTTAACTTTTACTTCTTCGTTTTGACAATATCAGAATGATGTTTACATATCTCGGTTACGTAATAAAAAACTAAATTTTTTCTTTATCTATGCATATCTCTTGCGTCATCTTTCCGTTTAATGATGATACGTCAAGACAATTCCTCTCATAAATTATCAGAATCGCACACTGTTTTGGATTAAATAGTCAGCAGCCGGGTAGCAAAAAGGTAGTAACGGAGCAAGAAAGGTAGTAACGGATGCAGTTACTACCTCTTTCATTTCAGTTACTAACCATTTACTTGTGTAGGTAGTAAACAGGTCGCAATAAGTTAGTAACGGCTTCCGGTAGTAACATTGCTAACGTAGGTAGCAAACAGGTGTCAAAAGGGTAGTAATGGTTCGAGAAAGGTAGTAAGCGCTGCAGTTACGACCTGTTTGCTTGCAGTTGCCAACTTTTAACTAATTTTTTTAAGAGTCTACCTACAAAAAACTAAAATTAGTACGGGAGGGTAAGGTGGTTTGATGAATATGACTTGTTTGTCAGGGCATGAATAATGTGTCAACATCATCGCGTACATCAACAAACCCTTCCCGCCAAACGTGTGGCACATACCCTCGGCCGGGTATCTATACAACAGGTATGCAGATTTGTGCCACATGTGATTGACATTGCTGCATTCGTCCGGTCAAAGCCGACATTGGCAGCATTGACTTGACGAATGCAAAGAATTAATGTCATGGTACCAGTAGGAATCGAATCCCAGCATTTTGCACGGCAATCAAGTGGTCTACCATAGAGCCACGCCAGGTATTGGAGCTATACTTTTATGTTCGTCAAACGTCAATTATGGTTGCAATGCCGGCTATCCAATTAAAAAAATTAGACATGTACTCCTATGATACATCAGTCACGTTGGGTTAACGTCAATTGGAGTTAGGCGCCAACCGCTGAATTTGTTTTATGTAGCACTGTCCACCCTCGCGAGCACCAGCACTTTATATCGGCTTACCGTTTCTGCAGTGGTGTTGCTGTTGGTATTGTTACGCAGCTGTAAACGACTGGTTATATAAAACATATACATGCCTGAGCGTACGACATTTACACATATCTTCAGCGCCACTTCGTAACGCCTCACTCAATAAAAAAATTACAACACGGTCAGCTTCCATCCGCATGCTTCGATTAAGATTGATTTGCGAGGTACGTAGGATTTGCCTTTTTTTTTCCGTACTATGGTGACACTGACTCGATGGAAGTGTCTTAAACTTGGTATGTTAGGTTCACGGCCCTCGCAGATGACAATGTGCCATACCTTTACCGATTAGGAGCTACGTGGGACTTCGTGGATCCCGTCAAAATTTATGACACTACGATGCTTGGTGCCGGGAGCTCAATGCGGCGTCTGCACCTGCATCTGTTTCATGCGTTTTACAGTGGCGGATCCAGAGCAGGCGGCAGCAGGGGTGATCCCCCCCTCTTCTTCAAAGCCTCTGTCAACCACACCTACTCCCGCACCCCCTTGAGTGTCTATCGTACGCCCCCTTTTTAATGTTGTCTGTTGATCTTGGCAGGGCTACCATTCTCAAGATGGAACTCCTTGATTTCTGCCTTGTTTCACTCTCTATTCCCCAACGATGCTTAGCTTTTCTTTCGTTAGTCCCTAACACTGCACGAAAGAGTTTAGGTGTCCTCCTGGACGAGCTATCTTTCTCTATTTCTCGTTCAAACTAACCTTCAATACGGTGTCAGGGCAAGACGCTGGACTGCTCACAGTGCCACCTTGTAGGCAGTTCTAATTATTATGCCCAGCTGTGATTCTTTGATATTCTTTAATGAGCAATACGGCATATTATAAGTGACTGTTCATTATTAAGGAGAACTAACGGACAATGATGCCAAGAGAAGCGTAGGGAAGGTTATTAGAATAAATCGTAACATAAAATTGAAGAAAGAAAAGTGGACAAAAAGATAACTTGCCACCGGCAGGCTCCGAACGTGCGACCTTCGAATAACGCGTCCGACGCTCCATTACTGAGCTACAGCGGCGGTCATCTCCCCATACACTTTATATAGGATATACAGGTGTATTTAAACGTGGGAGTGCTTGATACCTGAAGGTCAAATCAGCCAATGGCTGATGGATGGGCTTTATACGAGTAAGTTTTCAGCATCTCCCATCATTTGTCGACAGAAGAGAAAGTAATTTTTAGCTGACTTTGATAACTTATTGTGAACTCCAGGCCGCGTGCTGCGCTATAATATTTGGCTCGGGTGTTATCGGGATCCTCTACTACCGATCGGCAGCATTTTCTAACCAGGCTCAAAAAGTGTTGCAGGGCCCTTTGAAAAGGAGTCATGTACAGTTGGCAGCAAAAGCTTGCGGGATCTTGAGCGCGTGACGGAGCGGCGAAAAAACTGCCTTGTTGCGCCGCCTACGGTCCCATGACATGGTGTTGAAGTTACCGGCTGCAGGGCTTCCAAGATTAGATCCAGCTGCAAGTGCCCTTGCTAATCACCGAGGCTGCAGATGATAGCCTCAATACCACTCCGCGTCACGGTAGGCTGCGCGGTACGGCAATTTTTCGCCGCTGCGCCACGGGCTGAAGATCTTGCTAACTTTTTCTGCCGATAGTATGTGGCAGGCCAGATCCCACCTAAAGGATTAACACATACTGTTGTTTTTTTGTTGAACTATTACCCCATATTTGCATTTTTTGGTCAGACCGCATTATTATTGGGCCATGAATGAATGGAGGTAATTTTTGGGCTGACTATCGAAACAATGCTGTGCAATAAAAATATTACACATTTCTTGTCTGTTGTCGCAAAAACAATTTTGAAAGCAAATGATATGTTTGAATTTTCTGAACATGCATACATTTCAGATAGGATGAAGGAAATACTGTTTGTTCTGTAGTTAAATGGCGAAATAAAGTAATGCGCACTAGCAAGAAGCATTTCCTCATAGAACAGTACTTCAAGTAATACGATTAAAATGATTCCCTGCCTTACCTGTTTAGCCAAATGAACCTTTTAAAGGCTCAAATATGCTCACAGTTCTGATGCAATTATACAAATTTAAGGGCAATGCAAAACTGGTTCAAACTGATGAAGTGATGTTCCGAAACTTTGTTTCTGTTTGGACAAACTAATGTAACACTTAATAAAAACCATTTAAAAGGCATAAATGTACATTTTATTGTACCACCTTGCATTTCTTGTCTAATGTAATAATTTTGCTGCCCAACTTATCTGATTACACAGAGTATTAGCACTTCGCACTTAATAAAATGTTGTTGTTGTGGCCAGATTTCAAACCGACGTTTTTGAGACCAGCAGTTCAACCCCTTAACCCTAATGTAACAAACCGCTATTCATCTAAGGAGAGCACCAAATGTGCCCAATGCATCTCAGTATGTCCTGTCCCCTCATTGTTCAATGCATGGATGTAAGAATGCGTGTTTTTCAAAAATATTGGCAGCTAAGGATAGCACATATTGCTTTTCAAGGAGCGTTTACTTTCTGTGTTTACCCCACTATAAGAAGGGACCAAATGCAGCCGATTGTGAGCAGCATGCCAATGCCTGGTTTTATTTTCTGCAAAGCTCGGTTCTTTTTTTCTCTCTCTCTACTAACCACGGGGTAGGCAGAGAAGTTTCTGATGTGAAAATTCCCATAAGGCCACCTTATTCCACATGGTCTGGTGAGTGCGAAGACGATCTCGATATATTGGTCAAACATTGTTTTACAATAGTAGAGTTTGAGGTGACCGCCATAGTTTCCTAAAATTAACTAGAAGGCACTCTAGCGCTCAGACCCCATGGGAATGATGGGTAGCGCACAAATTTGCCGAGTGTTCATGCTTGCGGCTTTGTTTATTGTTATGGCTTTGTTCCGAATAAAGAACGCACTATTGTGAACTTTGAGACCTGATTTGAATTGGTGATTCTAATAAGGCCAAGGTGGTAAAGCGTAACTGGCAAACCTTTGCTGAAATTGGTCCAGCGGCAAAGCGGATTCAGGCCACGCAGAGCCAAATGGAGACGAAAGTACGAAGAATAGACAAATTTGTGTACTACCCATGATTCCTATGCTGGCTGAAGCACTGTACATAACAGCTCCTATAGACACCAGTGCCAGAGTTTTTTTAGTGTATTTACAGAAAACTCTATGGCGACCGCGTCCAACTCGGCCACGCGCAGCAACAAGCCCTGGTCGGTCAAGAAGGACAGCAGCAAGAGCCGATGGTCTTTTGGACTAAGAGGTCAGGCCACTAGCTGTTATAATTGTTGGAAGACCTGCCACCGCGGTTTAGTGATTGTGACTGATGCTCAACTGCAGACACACAGGTCGCGGGATCGAATCCCAGCCACGGTGACCCCATTTTCGATGGAGGTGAAAATGCTTGAGGCCTGTGAACTAATATATTTAGGCGCACGTTAAAGAACCCCAGGTGTTCGAAATTTGCAGAGCCCTCTACCACTTCAGCATCTCTAATAATCATAGTGCAGTTTTAGGATGTTAAACCCAAACAATATTATTATTACACTAACTTGTTGGAAATAAATGTTTTATTCCACCTCTCTCTCTCTAACTAATGGGAAACCCTGCACGCATCTATCGTATGTGTAAAACTACAACATCATGCAGCAAGCAGCAGGGTGTGCGAAGAGTGGATATCAACTTTGACCATTTGGAGTCCTTCAATGCATAGTGCTCAAAGTTAAAATGTGGTGCTAAAGCTTCAAGCAAAAAAAGTGGCATTCGTAATGGCTCCTGATGACACACACCATGTCACTACAACATATGGCCAGGGGTCACTGAAGGTAATAATGTAAAAGGGTCATATTACAACAATGCAATGCAAGTGAAAGACTATGGAAACAAGTGTGTGTACATAAACTGTTATTTTCCCTTACTGACCCTTTAACAGGCTCCTTTCTAAGGATACACATGTTCTTGCATTTCCCTTTCGCTCGAATGCAACCACTGTGGCTGAGCAGACAATTTGATTGGGCTAATGGGTAATTATCCATGAATGTATGCACACTTTACCAGCAATGAATACACAGGAGAAACCACAAACTCCGTGGCTCGGATGCTAACCCACGTCCTAAAGTTGACAGTGCAACACATTAGCAGGTACGCTACCATGGTTGCAAGCATCTGTATCAAAAGCAGTGGTGCTAACATGTTTGGAAAAAAAAAAGTGCTCTAGGCCGTGACCCATGGCAACACGATTCTTTGGCCAGGCCTTGCCATACAACCCCCCCTCACCCCCCTTCAACCACCTTTTACAGCGAGTGAACTAGTGGAAATAACACACACACACAAAAAAAGCAAAGAAGATGTACAATATCTACCTGCAGCTTCAAGTATATATGAAGGATTCCATAAATCTTTCTAGGAAAACCTCTGGAGACAATATACCCAAACAATGGCCTTACTGTTCAAATTATTCGAATAGGCACTCCAGCAGAAATTTTCACATTCATGTAAACTCTACCACTGCGTTTTCTCCAGCAAAAGAATGACACTTGGCAAGCAAGGCTTGAGACATATGTACCAGATGCCCATGGTACACCTGTCACGAGATGACGCAGCTCGTCACTGAGATTACCAGCATTATGTAGAAATGAGGCTAAGTATGACAAAGACATGTCAACATTTTCTGACAGGCTGTGCTATTGCATGCCACCTGCAGCAAGCCAAATTTTGTAAAATCAGCTGAAGCTCTGGGATGATCCTACAGACCATCCGCCAAGTAAGCTAGCCTCTATAGCTAGAATTTTGAGAAAATTTTAGCATTTAGCGACAGAGAAGCAAAGCTCACATTTAGCAAGCACTGTCTGAATCGTGGTTAACATAATTTTTGTGTGGGGTAGTACTACGCAGAAAAATACCAGTAACCTGTTTATAGCGCAGAAGAATGTGCTTAGAGCGAGTGCTATGTGCTGCGCAGAATGTACAGTTTATAAGCCTATCATATGAACTTATCAAATATGTACCGTCATCTTGTACTGGTACACAAATCACAGATTGGACCCGGCATTTTATTCTGATGTGAAGTTGCTCAACTCCACAGCAACATTCAATCCTCCCATCTACGAAGTGTGGTTTTCATTCTGTAAAGTATCTTACACTATCTGTGAAGTGTCTTCCAATTCTCTTTGAGACATGTTCAATTAGATGCGCACTGTCTTGCCACTGTATTACACACACATACACACACACGCACGCACGCACACACACACACACACACACACACACACACACACACACACACACACATATTGTGTAACTTGTACTAAATGTACCCTGAGATTATATGGTGTTTGTTGCATTGCTAATTTCATGGTGCACCTCATGTTTTACCACTGCATTCTTAGTTCTTCGTGCAATACCACAAGCTTGTGCTGTCTTTTTTGTGTGCGTACTGCAGTTCGATGTACATGAGGCAAAAGAAAGCCCCGTCAAGCTTGAATTGTCATCTTTTCTCTTTAACCATGTATTTGAGCATGCATGTCTCGAATAAGGGCTTGGTCATCATGAGACATTTGCTTTTTGTGGCATTGAAACGCAGCAGTAGTTTGCAAGAATAAGAGTTGCAGTCAATGTTGTAGGATTATGTCAATAGTTGGGGGAGCCCACCACGGCGGTGTAGCGGTTATGGTGGTTGGCTGCTGATTCGAAGGTTCGATCCTTGCCGGGACGTAAAGCCCCAGATATTGTTATTGATGGAGTGAGAGTGGGGTGGCAGCCTTCCTAAAGCCCCTTGCGAAACTACAGCAAGTACATTTGCAAGGTACCCAGTGCACCATAAATCCTCATTATTTTGTGAAGTAGGGAAATACTCACTATCCTATTTCATTCATGCAGGTGACCACTATGCATCTCCAAGGCATTATGTGAACTTTGTTGATGCTGTGACTGATGACAGAGAATTATGACTGAGCCCTTCATAAAAGATGAGCAGTTTTGTATTAATGAAACGGGGTTTATTGGCGCAAGTAGTACTTGCACAGCAGGTCTATTGATGCGGAAAGCGGGCAGCAGCAACGGACCCAAGAATCACAGCACTCGGGGCAAACGCTCGCACTTGGCTCCTCTTGCTAAAGGCGTGACCCACTGCGGCACATAATCTTCTTGCTGTCGATGGAACGCTTGCTGTCGATCGAACGATCGAAGATATCCGAGGAGTAGTCATCCCGCGTAAAAGGAGGAGTAACAGCGTTCAGTTGAAGTTGTTGGCCAGGGTCGTGGGACTCAATAGGCACAATAACGTTGTCATCAACAGCAAGAACATAGCCCAGTGTTTGTTGAGCTCTTGAGGTGAGAAGGCATGAGCTAGGATTGCAAACAACAATTTTGGAAGTATCTTGGTGAGGTGGCAGAACGACCTATGGCAGAGACGTACCGTGGCGGCGACTGAAAACGTCAGATGGGGAGAACACAACTGTAGAGCCGGACAATTCAGTGCGATTGACGGAGACAACGATGGCACTAAGAGGGGGAACATCTATGTCGGAAGCAACAAGAAGCTTGCCAAGTTGAGTGAGCTCATTGTCGGTAGATCGCGCATCAGAAAACACAGAAAATTCCACCTGCGCGCGAGTGCAGTCAATTGCGGCATGGTGGCGTGACAAAAGGTCCCATCCAAGTATCACGTCATGGGCACAAGTGATCAACACGAGAAACTCGATGTGGTGCAGGACGTCCTGAATGTTTACTCTCGCCATACATGCTCCGACTGGTCGAATTGGTTACGCACTTGCGGTATTCAGCAAAACGCCGGAAGGCGGCGTCGTTACTTTTCGTATCGAACGGCAGAGTTTCTGACTCATCGCAGATACGGCGGCACCCGTATCAACAAGCGCAAGAGTTCGTAGACCTTCACCAAACACTTCCAGAACGTTTGTGGGGGACGGGCGAGGACTTGTAAAATGCGACGAATTCGCAGCTCGTGCCTCCGGAGCTGCGGCAGTCAGTTTTCCGTCTCTACGGGGTTCGATCGGCGACGCAGCGGGGACCGAGAACGGTAGCGGCGTGGTGAGAATGAGCGACGGGGACCGAATGGTCGGTAGTCGGCAGCAGGGTGGTAGTCTAGTTCGGATGGGGACGGGTCGCGTTGCACTGACTGTCGGTCGCATTGACGGGGCACTTCTCGTTGCGCGTTGTACGGGGCTGGGAAAGAGTCGTCAGAGTACCTCGAAGCTGCAGCCGGGCCCATTGCGAAGTGCTGGCGACAGAAGCGCGCCACGTGACCTGGATATCCGCATGCGTAACAGATCGGACGATTGTCAACTGTGAACCAAGGGTTTCCGTTATAGCGCTGTTGTGTTGCTGGAAATGGCGTCGTAGGCACTCGTAGAGGCTGGGGAGTCGGCCAAAGTGGAGGTCATGGTGGAGTTGCAGCAACAGCAGCGTAAGTCAATGGCACGGTGACAGGTGTTGTCTGAGAGACGGATGGCAGTGCTTCAGAGACCTGCGCCTGTATTACCTGTCTGATGGCGGGTGCGAGATGCTCAGAAGAGGGTTCCGTTGCCAGTTGATACGACAGACACGAAAGTTGTCGGGCCACCTCCTCGCGCACATATCGTTTGATTTCCAACATGATTGTGTTGTGGTCTAGGGTCAATGCCGCGAGAGTTTCGTCGGTAGCCGCTGGCCGCCGTGTCATGACCTGTTGTTTGCGCAATTCCTCGAAGCTCTGGCAAAGAGTGGCGAGTTCGGACACGGTACGGGGGCTCTTGGCCAGCAGCATCTGGAAGGCGTCGCCGTCTATCCCCTTCAAGATGTGTTTGATCTTGTCTGCTTCGATCATTGAAGGGTCAAGGCGCTTGCACAAGTCGAGCACATTCTTGATGTAGCTTGTGAAGCCTTCCCCCTGAAGCTGTGCGCGTCCCCGTAGACGCTGTTCGGCACGGAGCTTGCGTACCTCGGGGCGACCGAATACATCGGTAATGCGTAGCTTATAACCACCCCAAGTGGCGAATTCCGAGTGGTGGTTGTAAAACCAGAGACTCGCTACCTCTTTCACGTAGAAGGGTACATATTGCAGCTTCGATGTGTCGTCCCACTTGTTGCTTGCGGCTACCTTTTCAAATGTTGACAGCCAATCTTCTACGTCTTGCTCATCGGTACCGTCGAAAAAAAGTGGATTGCGCACGCGTAGTGCAGTGGGCACGATGACCATTGGAGGCTGGGTCGTACCTTGCTGAGTGTTTTCTTCAGCCATTTCTGGGATGGCAGGTAGTTTCCTGTTGCGGAGTTCCAGGTTGAGTTACCCGGCACCTCCACCACTCTGAAACGGGGTTTATTGGCGCAAGTAGTACTTGCACAGCAGGTCTATTGATGCGGAAAGCGGGCGGCAGCAACGGACCCAGGAGTCACAGCACTCCGGGCAAACACTCGCGCTTGGCTCCTCTCGCTAAAGGCGTGACCCACTGCGGCACATAATCTTCTTCCTCTCTATATTATCAATGTGTTATGCTAGTAGCACTGTGTGATGCCTGATGTTATCTACTCTTCTAACAGCTTGCCCGACACGACCTTTTTGCAACGTCTTTTGCAACAAAGTTTCAAGCACCTGTGTGGCTCTGTGGTAGGATACTAAACTGCCATGCAAAAAGCCCTCGAGTTCGAATACTGTCTCAGCCCATATTTTATTCTATTAATGATCGATGGCGTTTGCAAACGCTGGCCGAGGCAGCAGTGGACAACTATGTCCCCAAAGTCGGCTGTTGTCACCTCACAACAGCTTTTGTTGATATCCGAAACTCGAGGTAGAGGAGGCAACCACATTCTCTTGCCCTCCTCCCTTCTTCCCCTGCTGGGCCCCCATAAACATTCTGCATTAGTGATAACGCTGGTATGTGTGATGATACATGCACAAATTTGAACTTAATGCATTTCACCAAACATCATATTACCAATGAACAATTGTTGCACTTGTAGCTATCACCATACCACAAATGTTTCGTTCCACTTGGTCCCACATTTACCCAATGTTCTGTATTTACCAGTCTCACTGTTGTGTTCTATGATGCCAACTACACAAGAAAAACGTAGTAAAAGAAAAAAGAAAATTGCCATAGAAGCATAGGAAGTGACAGCAAGGCATAACCTAGTGCTTGAGTTCCTCACACAGTGTTCTTAAACACAGAGGCAACATGCCACATGTGCTCTGCGTTAGGAATGCATTCGGAACAGTGAAGCTGAACAGTGACCTAACAGATACCAGCACTAAGTGTTTCACAATAATGACACGGTGAGAAAAAGCAGCGGTGTTAGTTACTTCGCACCTTAACGTTGCACACTTGCCAAAAGGTGAGATGTAAAAGAAAGTGCCTCATTCAATGACACAAAGAGACTAGTTCTGGATGAAAGTGGCGATTTGCTCATGAAATAACAAAAGCGTACCATATTAAGAATAAAAAAAAGGCATGTACGGAAGACCCTTCTATTTCGGTTTGTAGCAAGGAAACAAAAAACATGTCAGAAATACTGCAAGAGTTTGTTTCAACTGCGTTCTTTTTCAGATGGATGTGCGGATCCCATGCGTGATTCAGTCTGTGCCTAAACACGCCCGTAAGGTGCTTCCAATCCAGTTCAGTAGCAAGTTAATAATAACGAAAATATTTGAGGTTTTATGTCCCAAAACCAAGATATGATTATGAGAGACGACATGGTGGAGGGCTCTGGAAATTTGGACCATCTGGTGTTCTTTAAAGGGGTGGTGCTATTAAATTTGGAGGCTACAACAAGCTTGTTGGTTGTTTCCTCTATATGCAAGGGTTTTCCACACCAATGTATAGAATATTTTTTAATTCACTTGCAAAGTGTACTGTTGTGACTCTCGGTCGCTGACGGCATGTTGTTCATGAGAAGCATAGCCGGGGTCCGTTTCCACGTATTGAAACTCATGTGTCCTTTTCTGAAACGAGCGTCCAGTGGTGGGAAACGCCATGAAAGGATAAGAATGTGGCAACTCCTTCAGACCGGGAGTCAATGTCTATTCTGGCATTTCCTCCACAATGGTTTGTTTGGAGAGGCTGCGCGGCTAACTGACCTCGTAGGTCGTGATCAAGCCATTATGTCGCTATTTCCATTGCTGCCCCTCTCGGGAAAGGCGGCAGTAAGTTACTTGTCTGCCAACTTGCCTCATGATTCTCTCTTGAGTGAAACCGGCCAAAGGAACAGTGCGTCAGCAAGTGCAGTGACTTCAGGGACCGTGTTGGCTGGTGCCATGGTGGTTGGTCCCATTTGTGTGATTGGTTTTTCCAATCAAAAAGGAGGAGCCTGATTGAGGGTTAAAAACGACGAAGCAAACTGCCAAAAGTTGCTCAGAACCTTGGTTTATTGTTTATCAACCTCGCTCGTGGCTCGTCGAATTCGAACCTGTTGATGTTGTAAATAGTTGTACAAAGCGCCAGTAAATTTGTTTGTTTTCATTTTCCCCAACTTTTGAGCATCGTTTCCTTCACCCAGAGATGCTCCATGGTACCACAGAAGTTTGGGTCCTTTTACTTGACCTTGACGTCTCGGCAGCCCATGTCAGCAGGGACACGTTGGAAAGAACCCTGATCCGCAACAGTATCTAAATGTTCATTCTCCTGATCGAAGCCCATCACTAGCAGGGGCGAACCCAGCCACCCATTTTAGGGGAGGTCTTTTGAATCAACACCGGAAAGGGGGGCGTGGTCATTACCTTTTCATTTCTACTAGCACAAAAACCCTGTAATGACATAAATTCTGTAACTGTGTGTTCACAGTGGTCCCACTCATTTGTGCTAACTGGTGATAGCAGGTGGATGGCAAGCACTGAAGAGAGAGAAAGGGGGTGCTGACAGGCTTTGGAAGGGAGGGGGCGATCACCCCAAATACCCCCCTTGATCCGCCACTGATCACTAGCGCATCCCACACTGGCGTGGCCCTACAGGAAAGGCAGCGAAAGTTGTACAGTAGAAGCTCGTTAACTCGGATCTCACGGGACTGGAGAAAATGTCAGAGTTAACCGAATTCCAAATTATCGAAGGGATCATGAAAACAAAAGGAAAACGTACACGGCACAGACAAACCTTTATTTCTTAAAAAAGTGCGTTATTTTTGCCTGCCTCGCAGTCGAAATTTCTGACAGAACGATCTTATTTAATCTCATCAGGTGGTGGTGCGCATGTTCACTGTCACGAGCACAAACGCAGAACCCCTCGAGGACAGCGAGGGCTTCGGCAGCCTACTGCACGGTGCGGCGACGTCGCGTCGGCTCATCAGGTCTTTCAATATCATAACCTTTCTTTCAAAATCATTTTTTAGCTGCTATGGCCGCTCAACTCCTGCGACGGTCGCCATGAAGCGCGGCGGTGGCGACAACACGCACAAACACAGCCGCAACATGTTAAGTCACAACACAAAGAACCAAGACAGGAAGTAGTACACTAGTAGGCGTAGCGAGCAGCTGTTAGTAAACACTAGATGCGCCGGTGGCCAGAGCGCTTCCGCCGGGTGGTGACTAGCACCACCTAGCCACTTCCCCTTCATTCACTATCATCATCGTCATATTCTGCTGCAGTTCGCTCGGTTTTGGTTTCTCCAAAACTCCGGTTCTACCGTCGGTTACGGCAAGCGGTGCTTGAGCCTCCAAGCCGCCGAGATCGCGTGACTCTGGAGTACCGATAGCCCTCTCCGGAGTTGTCCGAGATAACCGGTGCGCGGCTAAATCCCTCCGAATCGATAATCATTTGACCTCATTGAAATACACACAGTTTTGCCGGAACCGCGCCGCGTGTCCGAGTTAACCGAATTTTCGAGTTAACGAGGTCCGGATAAACGAGCTTTTACTGTAGTGACGTCACACCAGTGAGGTGAGTGACCTACAGCATCACGGCTGCTGCAGCTGGCAGTATGTTTGTTTTGCAGGTGCTTGTGGGGCACGTGCGTGCGAGCGCAGATGATACTCAGTAACGTGCACCACAGCTTTGTGTGGTCATGTGACCAAGCCACCTATACTGCTACGTCACTGCCCAACTGGGCATCCAGAAACCAAAACCCAAAAATGTCCAAATAAGTGTGGCGATATTGAATTATTGAGCAATAATACATGATAATACATCTAGGTGCTTATAATACTAGCACCTGGTCAACCTCCCTGCCTTCCTTTTTTCTCGTTTCTCTCTCTTGTTGCGTGTATCATGCTTCTTGGAGCTGTAAAAAATGCTTGCAGTGAAGAACACGCAAGCCACAAATATGATGGCACCACCCTGTTAATGTGCACTGACATCGCACCGTACACAGGCCTATACCATTTCACTTCCATCAAACCGCGACTGTCATGGCTGGTATCCAATCCGTCACCTTCGAGTCCGTAGCCAAGCGCCATGATAGATCAGTAGCAAGTTAGTGCTTTTCTTTCATTTCCTTGACGTAAATGAAGCTTGCGACTTTTTTCTTTTTACAAGGAAGAAGCAAATGGCTCAGCAACACCTCCTGTTGATCAGAAATGCTGCCATTTTCTTGTTGCCCCCCTAAAGAATTATGGACAGATTTAGCTCGCATTGTTATCCACACACTTCTGACCAGTGCATATACTCTGATCTACCTAGCAAACAACTGGTAATTAGATATGGCAAGAAAGTGTCTTGGAAGCTGCGCACTAAAGGCACACTAGAGCGAAACAACAGATTGATTTACATTGATAAATCATACTCTGATAACTCTAATGGTGTCGATTTCATGATCACAGGTTCATTGATATAAGAGATAATCAAGGTCAGTTTCATTTTTAAAATTTACACCGAAATCTCCACGTGTACCCTCACGAACGGCTCTCCTAGAAGACAACGTACAATTTTGCTGATCAGGAATTACCATATTTACTGTAATGTAAGGAAAGTTTTTTTCAGAAATTTGCTTCATGTAGACAGATACAACTTGAAAAGTTAGGGGAAGCCCCGCCTAGACGACTGAAGTGTGGTAGACGATCACCTGAGCGACTAAAGAAATAGTGCCACTACAGCTCTTGGAAACGTCCTGTGCAGAGGGGCCAACGGCCGTCTAGCTCATGACGTGAGTCTGGAGTACAAGCCCAATGGTGCAGGCTTGTGGGCAGCCGACTTTGAGGGGGAAATGCCGCTGACTTCTAAAGCTGTAACTGACTACAGAGTCAAATTTCACCTTGCAATTGAATACTGAAATTCTATTTTTTCTTCATGAACGTGACCGAAAGTCACCCGTCAGGTTATTGTGGTGGTCACATTAGAGTTGCTAACAATTATTGTCTGAGTGTAACGTCTCAAAACAACAATATAGTAGGCGTGCGCATCACAAGTGAGTTAATACAGTATGTAGGACACAGTAGCTGCCGTTGTCACCTACACTTTCTTCTCGAACGATTTCTTGCTTACGAAGTATCATTGCGCTGAAAGCATGGCAACTTTAAAATTGGGAAAGAGTTATTAGGCAATATAAAAAAAAAACATTTTTTTCCTTTGCGTCCCTTCAGGCATAATTGGGTACCCTGAACTCCACAGACTGCATGCTCTCTTTCGCAATTTTTTTTTAGCACATCTTCACAACACGTTTTCCCAGGTTTTGCATTTTTTGGCCCACAGCCCCAGCAAAGAATCTACAGACGCCTCCTTTTTCACCTGTACCTGCTTGGCGAGTTGCAAACTTGTACTATAATTTGAAGAGTAGTATTGTTTGTAGCTTTTGAGAGATGGAAATTATATAGAAACCCGGACCTGACACTCTAGCCAGAAACTTCATACGTAAACCACAAAGGTATAGCCATTGAGATTTGCTTCTGCTCCAACTGCTAAGGGCTGCCGTGGCTAGAGTTTTTACTTGGGACACTAACCTTCCAGGCTTTGAGGAACAGTATAGATCAAGAGCAGGAGCTGATCAAAGACTCCCTGAAATGATAAAGTGATAAATAAGTTATACTGAGGTGAAGTGCTGTGCCATGCATGTTTTATGACTTAGCAGCACTTTTTTTCTGATTAAAACGGCATGCTCGTGTTATACATTTAGAATTTGAGATTATTTCATTGTGTTTCTTGAAAAACAAATACCAGTTCTGCTGTAAAGTTTTCTCGCCAGTGGTGGAAGGTAGCGATGAAAGCTAGAACGCTGCTCTTGCTTAGCAGCGTGAACCGTGCAGTGTGCAACGATGCCAGCTCAGCTTCGTAACTTTTCCAGTCAAACACACACCTAAACACGCTTATGTTCCATCAGTACCGTGACAGAGTGGAGCAAACATGTGCAGTGCGTTCGTAACTTGCTACAGCAGTAACAAGAAAAAAAAAAGTCACGGTGCAGCATCAGTTTGGTAGATTGCAAATATAGCTTCCTTGTTTTGCAGCCACTTATGAAACAGCTTACAGAAAACTGCAGGAACATTGCTACCCCTAAGTCAATAGTAGTCAGTCATTTACAAGCTAAATGCACTCATTGCACAACAATAATTGTTGCCTAGCAAGCTTGCATTCCATTTCTCGAAAGCAATGAGACAGTTGACAACTACTGATAACAATGCTCCATGCAGGATGCAAGTGTCTTGTGAAAGTAGCAATGGACACTTGTTCTGTGGACTTAAGTGTCATTGTTTGAAAATCACGAAAAATATTTTTGCCACCCGAAACACACATCCAGACGGCAATAATAGCTCTGGTTCAGTGTTTCTAGCAGGGCTGTCTTGAACACAGTTATCTTGCACAAAGCTTGTTAACTTCACTAAACCGCACACAACTGTCATAAATGTAGGCCTAGCACCCCTTAGCGACGAGCTTCGTGGAGTGCAATAAGTACCGCACTTTGCAGTGCAGCAAAGGCAAGGATACGAAAAGACCACATGCTTCAAGCACTGTATTTCGGGCATCAAAATATATGTACAACATGCGACAAGTTCATTATTAAACACGACTGAATGTTCCATTGAAGAAAAAACAAATCGTGAATCACACTTACGCAAGTTGCAGCACAAAATGCCTTTTGTCCATATGTGTTCAAAGTCTTGGCTACCTTCGAGGACAATGGCCTCAAAGGACTGCAGTCTGCCAATCGTCAGATCCTACCAATCACATGTCGGCTCGCTTCCTTCCTCGCTCTGTCCTGTGCCGTCACCATCGTACTTTGCACCTAACGGGCTCCCGAAGTCAACGTCGAACACTTTACACAGACACGAGAAACAGAGTGTAAGAGTTTTCAACAGTATTGCCCATAGGCCTAAACGCTTGTCTAAATAATGCCACAATGAGAATGCCGAGCATGGCATAGCGAAATTTGTTGGACGGCGATTGGGCTGGCTGCGAATTGGCTTAGCCCTAGGCGTGACTTTGGGCATGCAGATGAAGCTTCCAGACTGGACTAAATCTGTCACGTTAAATACTTCAAAGTTTAACAACACAAATAGGCAAAGAAAAACATACGATTAAACTAATGCACAGGTAACCTAGATTCTTTCTGTCATTACTGCCAACTATGGTTGCTCAGCAGCCCAGCTTGTGTTGTGATGAAAAGCATTTCTCTATTAAAAACCTCTGTATTATACAATCCATTGCTATACAACGAAAATTGAACTCTCAAAACGGATTTACAATAGCTTGACGTTTGAAGAGCAACAATCTAGGACCGCAATTACCTCCGATTCTTTTGAATGGAATGGCATTGTATTATAGAACAACTTTTGCACCTGGGCAATACTGAAAAACTCCTACACGATGGTGGTCGACGTAAAATAGATGCTGCACAGCTCTTGGGTGACAGAAGATTCTCTACACGGTGAACTTCGCCACTTGCTGCAGTGACGATATGCGCCGGAGCTGACGTCGAACAGAGCCGTGCCACATTGTGGCTTGGCGGAGACGCGCACTTGCACAGGTGCGCACACATTAACCGCACACACAAACACAGCAGTAGCCTTGCCACGTGACTACCAATCCACTGCTTCAAGCCTTGCGGTGTGCGTAGTACATCTCGAGGGGCTTGTTGACCTTCCAGTACTTTTCGTTCACCTGGTCGAGCGTCATGTTGCCCGGCAGAGGAGTGAACTGGCCGGGTGTGACGGCGATGTAAATGGTAAACGGTGCTACACTGCGGGGAGCTGAAGCGTCCTGCTCGAACTTGTCCAGGGCCAGGCGCATCGCCAGGTACTTCGAGAGGTGGTCCACTGCATATGCAAGAAAGGCCACCAGTTATGACCATTTATATTTCTTAAGCCCTTTCCCTACTAGGCTAAAATTACAACTAAGTTGCCTTTAAAAAACAGAGAGAGAGAGAGAGAGATATACGGGCCTGCGGGCAACACCGGGCCCAGTCACAGCGTAACTTGCCTTTCTAGAGATCACTGGGATCTCTCCAAGGGTGACTACTGCAAGTACAGTTACACGATACACACTACGGGTGTGTAACCCAATATGTCCACCTTCGAAGCGGCACAAGTGATGGATGCTCAGGCTGATGATAAAAAACTATGACTGATCCTTTTGTAACAGGCGCGGAGAATTATACCACACCCTCATAGTGCAATTCACATCGTGTGATGCATGGCGTTGTTCCACCCTTCCGACACACAGCATTCAAATTCGCTAGGGCACATACATTGTCGTGCTAGTTAGGAATTGTAATTCACATGGCGTGGTGCATCACAACAGAGACATAGAAGAGGGACACTATGTGTGTGTCCTCCTCTGTCCCTGTAGTGATGCACCTCACTATATTAATTATGAATACAGAAAAAGCTTGCTAATTAGAGCTCTATTAAGGGGGCAGACTGGCCTTTGGAGCCAAAAAGTGAAAAAAAATTCATTTTTTAAAATTGACATATTTGGTTTCCGCAAGTTTTTTATATCTCTCTGCAAATTTTTACACACCAGGAAGTGGTAATTTTTTTGTAATGTCATTCTAACTGTCCAGATTCTTGGTACTGTTAACATGCAGAACCTGGAAAAAAAAGGAGAACCGACTTCAATGCTCCTTTATAATTTGCCAGAACCTGTGTTAGAAGCTCTGCTACGAATTTATGAGCACCTTTATGAGGATTGCAAAACATGCGCACCACGATTGTTGCTTTTTGAAGAAGCTGTGAGTTTTCAGTTTTTTTTCCATTTTTCTAATAAAAGTAAATTTACGACAGTTCAGTTTAGAGGCCTCAATATCTCGGCAGCTAGGGCTGGTACAACAACAATTTCTCTCATTAGAAACTTGTGTGCGTGTAGAATGCAAGTATTGGAGCAGAATTTCAACTGCTTTTGAAAATAGATATTTAATTTTGCTGTAAAATACCCAGAAAGGCCTAAAAAAAAATGTTGCATACTTTCAATCTGTAGTCATTAGTATATGTCGGCGTATCTTAAATATCACTTTTAATTAAGCACTTTTTTCTATGGCAGCCTTAAACAATAGGGGTGAACTTAAGTTACTCAGGAACAAGATGAGTTAGAGAAAAATTAAATATTTGAATTCAGAAAAAAAAAAAAACTGCATAATCCTGTGCAGTTTGACCAAGATCACTGAAGAAATAAACAGAAAAATGTCTAAGACTAGTCTGCCCTTGAAACTTACAGTTCATTTGAACTGATGCCCTGGTCCCGGCGCAGCCCAACGTATTTCTAACGGGGAAAACTACCGGTCATTTGAACAAGTTAATATATACAAGAAAGCTTGAGTCGAACTAGAAGCCCCCTGGCTTTTCACCCCATCTTGCAGAAATCTGCCCTGAGTGGTCACCCAAATTACTACTTACTTTCCTCTGCACAAAAAATAAGTGCCGTGATTGATTTCCACATATGCTTTTATAGTTGTAAATGTTGTCTGCCTGTCTGCTGCTGCTGGCTCTGTATAGGTGGAACGGCCAAGTCAAGCAATGTTCCCCTTGAACAATTTCAATAAACTAAGAAGACTCAAAATATTGATTGTGTTAACTCTGCCATGCAAATGAACGTGTTTCAGAGCACAAATAGCTTCGTTTATTTTGGCACTAAGGCCCACTGCTTATGTGAATGCAAGACTCTGCTTCTTTTTGGTTTGTTTATGATTGACTGATCAATACATCCTATTTGCTATTAGAGCATGAAATTAATTTCTAAAATTAGCTGCCACAAACACACAGTACTGCCTAATTTAGGAGAATGAGTCCAGAGGTGGCTTCTACGGGTCCTCCCCACACAGTGTGGCCTAATGTCAGTTAATTCTAGTGCCTGCTCGCTAATTCAAACTCCACTGAATTCAAACAATTTTACAGTCCTGTCTGAGTTCAAATTAACGAGCTTTTACTGTGTTTGATTTGTTAATGTGATTCCCTGCCCGACTGGACGCCAGCTATAATCTTTTCGTGAGGCAGTTTCGAGCATCAGAGTGCCTCTGGGGCAGAATACTCTACCCCTACGTAGAGTTTGTGGGCTCAAACCCCACATGGAACCTATTTTTTTTTTTTCTCCCTGTAGAATGGCTGTGACAGACACAGGCAGAGGACAACTACCTCAGCGAAACCACCTGTTGTGAGCCCATAACAGCGTATGCTGTAAAATAAAGTAAAAGAAGAGAAGAAAAAAAAGAGGTCAGTAAAAAAAGGAGGTTCCTTCATTTCTCTTTGATAGGAATCACTGAGAAGACGAAAGTGACCTATAGAAGAACTACCAGCAAAGATATACAATCTGCTATTGCTTGCATGCGCACTGCAATACAGTTGTACTGCCACTGGGCAGCCATGACAGACTTCAATGAGCATGCAGCTGTGTTGACATGCACTACCACACTACCACTGTGCATTTTGGTTAGACTCTGCAGTGGGTCCGGTATGTTGCAACCAGGAGAACTAAACTAAAATTGATGGGAGTGGAAGCTCCTGCAATGCCTTGCCAGCTAAAGTGAAGCCAGCTTTTACCCACCATAGATCTCGGAAAAATCAAGTTGCTTTGATCTGTTAGTGTACAATTTCTCACTGTTCAAAATGGACATAACGAAACATTAATTAGCACTATATTCCTAGCGTGACATTTTATTCTGTTTATGCCAAAAGTATGTATAAATGACTCAAAGGTAAGGACATATTTTATTATAAGTTAATTAAGATGAGTTGTTAAAACACATGTAAATTAAGTTATTGCATTATTCTTGTAACAATAAAATATTGAGTGCCTTGAAGTAAATTTATAGCGATTTCATGCAATTACAGACAGTTTTTCATGGGTGGCGTCTGAAACGGTTGAACGAAAGTTGTTCTGATCAAATAACACATAGAGACGAGTATCAGCGACCTAATCTCCAACAATATTTGCACAGAATTCAAGGATTACTGAAGAAAAGTAGCAACACATAGACACGATTCTAGCACTATCTGACCCGAAGAAGTTGCTACATTAATAAACTCATTGGGCGTGCAAGGTAAACGCTCTATTTCAATCACTGAACGCTGACAGTTATCATGCCCTTAGTAAAATGGCGGCCACAGCCGTCGTCTTTTCAGTGGATACAGCTTCACTCTGAGGCAATAATTTCCATTCCAGCAATATTTCTTAATCCTCCTTGGTTGCAACGAGCTCATACTCAAGAAGGCAAGAGACACACTTTGCAATGTGCACCTTGAATGTACGAGCATGCTTCCTGCTTGCACACAAAATCCATAGGCATAAACTAGAATAAGCTAACACCACGAGGGCTCTTGAAATTGTAAAGCGCTGTCGCTGTCCCTGGAACATTGACTGTAAAATTCTTTTTTACCGATAAAAATGAACAAAGACTGAGGAGATATCACAAAAAATACGTTTGGCGACATGGTAAGTCGGTTTAGGAGTCCGAAGATGATGTTCCTACCAGTTGGCTGCCTTTTGAAACAAAATTTTCAAAACATACCCCGAATTCTCTTATGGCAGTAAGCAGCATCTTATTTGTATTTCATATAAGTACAAGTTATACCAAGTCTGTGCCCATTATTCTCACTTTTAACGTAACTCTAAAGGGGTATGGTAGGGTAAATGGGTCACCTCGGGTACAGCTTGATATCTCAAGAACTTTGCCATATTTTATTGCGGAATTTCGCACCCTCAATAAGAAAGCTTTTGGCCTTCACTTTGAGCGATTTTGGCATCGTAGCTTTCGTTCCTACTTTGTACTTAACGGGACATGGCTTGTGGGCACCTAAAAGTTTTATAGGATCAGTGTTTCATTTGCAGTTTAGATTTGTGCCATGAGTACGAGCTGAATGTTAAGTGCTATGAATACGCTTATTTAGTTTACCAGAATAATATCTCATGATCTCATGAGGACCTCTGCATGATCTATGCTCGTTCCGTGGCTATTTTCACACTTTGCCCGTCAGAATAGCCTTGACCAATTTCGTGCGGCTCCCTCTCGTTCCGTCCCTCCTTCGTTGTGTGTCAAAACGCTAACGAAATAGGCTCTCTGACGACAATGTCTGCGTGTGTTCTTGTGTTATAGTCGAAACCACTCATAACGGTTGCAGGTATAATGATAATATTTCGGTGCACTAATGACGTTCCTATGCAACCCATTGAAACTGCATCCACATATAGTGAAAATTTTTCAGAGCCTCATACTTTTACAATGAAGACTTCGGACATGGTTGCAGCAAAAATATGGCACATACAAAATAATAAAAAAAGAGAAAACAGGCATTTTGAAGCATGCAATAAGCGCGTGCTCGCATGCGCCCCGCTGCAGTTTGCTTGCAACGAAGATATCATAGACCGTGGCGAGCATCGAAAAAAGATTTTGGACACTGCAAGCAAAGTCGCTCGCTTTCCAGGAATTGCTTTATCGGCAGAATGAAAGTGAAGAAAAAAAGAAAAGAAATAGTCAGCTTTTGCTTTTCAAGCGTCTCCAATGCCGTTCTTGGCATCTACGATCGCCTACGATTAACCAAACAAGTTCGAAAGCAAGAAACCATAAATGCGAGAAGCGATAACTTTCTGTGAAGTTCACTGCAATGTTCAACTAGCTGACACCACAATGTGCCGCAAAAGGTTTTCAACTTTTCGGCAGAGACCGATCGATCATTGATGACAACTTTTGCATGGTTGCGGCGGCCCCTCAATGATAAGCAAGAGAAAAGAGCCCAGTCGAGGTGGCCAGTGATGTGCCATTTTGACTCATTGCTGACAACCTTATTGAAAAGTTATCACAGTCATCTGCATACATTTGCTTGGTTGCACGTGTTGAAACTGCGTGGAGTGACGGCGGAACAAGCGCATCATGTCGCCGTTAGCAAGTTTGCCGCGTCATGCAAGGCTACTTGTGTGCATTGCTTGCAAAATACGTCTTCGTTGCGTGAACAAGCAAGCTGCCCAATGCACCCAAAAATGTTTTGGAGTGAAACATGCATGAAGAAAGCACAAATGCACACATACATTGGACAGCAAAGAACCCGGCATGCGATGACAAAAGCAGAGTAGGGGACATGCTGCACGCAAATGGCCAGAAATGATTGGTTTGATGTGACAGTACCGCACCGCAGTGGAATGGTGCAAGTTTATTGCGTAGGTGGTTCAATTCACACGTGAGCAAGCGGGTGTCACTTCACACGCAAAAAAGCAAATCTTGTCAGTGGAGGAGTTGTTGGCACTTTTTGATAAAAAATACCCAGAAAAAGAAAAAAAAATGGTTTGGGCGCTAAGTGTATGTGTTTATGGGCGAGTTCATATACAATGAATTACTGATATAATGACCACTTATGGCAACACTTCCGAGTTCGTTATAAATGGTTTGGGCTGTGTATATAAGTTGTGCTTCAGAATATGTGCACTTGATCCAATAAATTTAGTTGTGAGGCAGCACTGCTGTTGGTGTCCCTTTTCTGTCTTGACTCGATACATGCTGAATACACTTGATTGATTGATTGATATGTGGGGTTTAACGTCCCAAAACCACTATATGATTATGAGAGACGCCGTAGTGGAGGGCTCCGGAAAGTTCGACCACCTGGGGTTCTTTAACGTGCACCCAAAATCTGAGCACACGGGCCTACAACATTTTCGCCTCCATCGGAAGTGCAGCCGCCGCAGCCGGGATTCGAACCCGCGCCCTGCGGGTCAGCAGCCGAGTACCTTAGCCACTAGACCACCGTGGCGGGGCCATGCTGAATACACTCAAGTGCATAACTACACCCAAATAACTGAAGTGTCACCTCTTCTGCAACAAAGGTATGTAGCACATATATTACTTTGATGGATCAAGTAGGTAAGTGACAGAGCAAAGTAGGCAAAGAACTAATTTATTAGTAAGTAATCAGTGGTTACACTAATTAATAAGCATAATTACCAACCACACAAGTCATGTGCAAATCACAGTGTTGTAGTCATACAAAGCAACCATAGACTAAAATTGAGAGACGAAATTTACAAACTATATCTTGAAAGGTATGATTGAACTTAATTTTTTAGAGTAAAACATAATGAGCAAGCAGATGAGCACAGCAGTCGGATTACGTGTTGCACAAATTCGCGGACTCACCTGTCGCATTTGCCGTGGTCTTGATGTAGCGGACCTGGGCGCTGGAGTCCTCCAGCATCATCTGCGGCTGAGGCTTGAACACAAGCTCGATCTCGCTGTTGAGGGCGGCGTCCCCATCCTCCGCGTCTGTCTCCTCGGTCTCCCCTCCAGCGGACTCCGTGTCGTTGGAGCAGGTCGCGGCCTGAGGGGCAAACTCACACGGCTCGTACTTGCGGGCACTTTCGCAAGTGCTCGCTAAGACACGTGAGAGCACTCCGTCAACAATCAATCCGCCACTCAAATACATAAGGTAGTCATTAATCTTTGTCATCAACTTCATGCAGAGCCGTAAAGGCCAGGAGTCAGGCTAGAGAGGTGCGACACAGAACCAGAATGGCTTTTACACTGTCCATTATTTACTGCCCTGTACTTGATGGTGGGTGGTAAT
Organism: Rhipicephalus microplus; assembly: GCF_043290135.1. Taxonomy (NCBI): domain Eukaryota; kingdom Metazoa; phylum Arthropoda; class Arachnida; order Ixodida; family Ixodidae; genus Rhipicephalus; species Rhipicephalus microplus. The sequence goes on from NC_134706.1 coordinate 139,546,205, forward strand.
TACACACATTTATTTGAGAAGGCCATAAACAAAGCAATGAATTGTGCTGCACATTAAAGGCCAGCTTGAATGGTGACGAAAGCACATTCTATTTGCGGTTCTTTACTTGGGCTGTTCACGATGCCCAGCCCCGATAATGGCACATGATTGTTATGTCTGGTGATGAAGATGACACTGCTGAATGATTGCCGAAAAACAATCAGTGACTTTGCCATTGGAAAACACCACTGAGCGCCGAGCAGGGCCATTATTTAGTGATGAGTCAACTGGCTAAGGCGCTTCGGTTTCCTAAATGTGTTTCAGGGGTCCCCTTCAGGCTTAATCTGACTATATATAGTGCTCCGAAAGTTGCCAGCTTTTCCCGGCACCTGGCTCTTGTTTAATTAGCACAGACATTTTTCAAGGACTCCTCTGACCTCTGAATCTGGCTAATTGGTGTTTATTCCAGGATCCGGGAGTTTCTCTGCCACACACACCGTTGATCCTTTTTTTTTATATTACAGCCCGACTACAATCAAACCCTTTTATAAGAGACCATGATAGAAGAGACAAATGTGTACAAGAGATGCCAGTTTGCTCACTTTGAGAGGGGTTGATAAGAAAATGCACACGTGGTAGCCTGCTTATAAGAGACACCTCCTCAAGGGACAAGAATTGCTCCCCTGTGGATGCCTCTTACGAAGGGGTTCCACTGTAGTACACAGCAGCAAAAGCCATGAATGTCTCACCATTCAAGTGGTGTCTGCATGGCACAATGTTTATGTTTACCTAAACTATACCGCATCAATACGTGCACGTTTGGTGAAGCTGGGGGCAAATCGATCGGAGGTTCAATTTTGTATGGGTGTATACAGGCATATACGGAGACATAGAAATGCATAAAGTATGGTTAATCCCTCCCTCACAGGAGAAACATTATGGCTATGCCTCTAGTGTGCCTTGAAGAAGAAGTCCACATTTATGCGACATGAACGATGTACACTGCAGCATAAGGTATCAATTACCTCCACGCAAATGTAGTGCCGACTCGGAGACAGATGCTGTCAAATCGCTGTTGTGATGCTGTTGACCAAATAAAACAAAACACGCGAAAAGTGATGACATGCTACGGAGGCAATCAATCTATGGCCTGTTTTGGCTTTTATTGGGTTTGCACCACATGATGCCAATGGGGATGCGAACTGCACGGCAAGCCATGCATTGCCATGAAGCCAACCTCTGCTTCCGGATTATTCGCAAATAACCCGCACCCCCACTTTTCAGGCGATCTTATTTCAATTTTTTATGCGGGTTATGTACGAGAAAATACAGTATATGACTGTATTGAAATAGCGAATGCTCTCTCATACTTTTGACGGAAATGATACAAGAGTTCGTTTCCTAGGGCAAGAGGAAGAGTAAAAGCTAGAGTGAACAGTAATGGCAACTGCATCGGTTTAGAAGCATTTGCTGACGGGCTAGCCGGTGCATGGCAGAAGTTAATGGCTTAAATGCATGGACATTTGCGGCACTCGCATCCTCTGTTCTTTATCCCTGTCTGAGCATTGCACTTCTGCATGGACCTCACAATTCTCAACGTAATTTCGATACCACATAGCTCACAGTGTAGTGGAGCATACGCACCAACATGTATGCGCCCTCGGAAGACAATGAAAAGCCCGTGCCCTGCTTGCGCGAGAGTTTGTGCCGCCTTTGCCAGACTTGCCGTACGCCCACTCTTCGTCGCGACCTCGTTGCGACTTCTCTGCTCGAATAAACGTCATCACATTTGGTGGAGGCTGCTGAGATCCCCAAGCAGACCTGGAGCTCCGCTCTCGCAAGTTGCCTGAAAGACTACCGCGAAACATGACTGACGCAGTCGCCAACCAGCCCGTCCCAGCCCAGCCAGCACCATCGGCTGCCCCGTCTACCTGCCCCGGCGCTACTCGCCAGTGGGACCCACCAATCTTCAGCGGAAGTGTTGAGCAAGACGTTGAAGACTGGCTCTCCTTGTACGAACGCGTAAGCGCCAGCAACAAGTGGGACGACGACTCTAAGCTCGCCTACGTTATTTTTTACTTGGCAGACGTAGCTAAGCTTTGGTTTACCAATCGCGAAACCGCCATTGCCAACTGGTCCTCCTTTAAGACCCTCGTAGCTGAAGCGTTCGGCCGACCAGAGGTCCGCAAGCTCCGCGCTGACCAGCGTCTGCGCCACAGAGCCCAGCAGCCTGGCGAAACGTTTACGAGTTACATTGAGGATGTGCTCGACCTCTGCAGGCGTGTTAACCCATCTATGCCCGAAGAAGAGAAAATTCGGCAGATTCTCAAGGGCATTGAGGATGGCGCATTCCAGATGTTGCTAGCGAAAAGCCCGACCTCGGGGGCAATCCTCGTAAGCCTGTGCCAGAGCTTCGATGAATTACACCGTCAGCGTTCCATCGCCCGACAGAGTGTCTCACCACCGGATTCGATCTCGGCTGTCGCACTCACAAATGCCAACGTTCGCCAAGAAAGTCTGTCCAACCAGATCAAAGACTTCATCAGGGAGGAAGTCGCCCGACAGCTCTGCCTGCTGCCGCATAGCGCGCGCCCACCGCAAGTCTGCCTTCGACACTGCAGCAGGCCATACGCACTCAAATTTGCGATGTCCTACCTACAGTGCAGGCCCCTTACGCACGCACTTCAGCAGCATCTAATCTCTCAGCTGTCAACTACGCACCACCTGCACCATCTTCCCCTCTCAGCTACGCAGCTGTGGTTGCGCGGCCCCCACCGCATCCAGTATCCTTATCAGCTCCACCTCCTCCGGCAGCGCCTCCGGTTTACAAGCCCTCACCTCGCTTTTTCCGTCCATCTAATGAGTGGCGCACCCATGACAACCGTCCTAGCTGCTTCGCGTGTGGCATCGCTGGCCACATTGCATGCTACTGACGCCGCCGTCCCACACCTGCGTACGCCTCCTTTGGAACTCCTACCTATGCGTCGCAGCAGGCCACCACGTCTGCATACGAACAGAGGCACTCTGACTCGGATCGTCGCCCATCAACTTCTCGTTTCCCATCTCCTCGTCGCCGATCGCCATCTCCTATGCGTCGTAGACCACCTCCTGAGGAGGGAAACTAATCAGTGCAGTTCCAGAGGCAAGAACTGCAACTTCTGCGCAATTATCAAGGCCTCCATTTTCGCCGCAATATGTTGTTGATGTCAATGTTGAGGAAGTCGCCACACAAGTGTTAATTGATACTGGGGCCGCCGTTTCTGTGATGAACGCAAAATTTTGTCGCAAACTGAAGAAAGTGACCACATCTCTCTGTGGCATGGTGCTGTCCACGTCTAGCGCGCAACGCATTCATCCCTCGGCTGTGTGTACGGCGCGCGTCGTCATCCAAGACGTTTTGTACATCGTCCAATTTTTTGTACTACCATCTTGCTCTCATGACCTCATCCTGGGTAGGGATTTCTTATCAGGTCATGAAGCTATCATCGATTGTTGCCGTGCGGAAGTGTCCCTAGTGCCAAGTTGTGAATTTCCATCGCCCGACCATTCACCACTGCTCTGCAAACTCATCGCTGACGACGACATCACCTTGCCTCCGGAAGCTTCAGTCCCTATTAGCCTTTCATGTGTGGCGCAACCTGACGCCACGGTGGTGTTTTCGCCATCCCCTGTATTTACTGAACGCAAGGGCATCGTGCTCCCATTTGCCATTCTTACAACTGCGTCTGGTTTAACCGTAATGCTGGTTACCAACCACTGCAACTACCCCATTGGCTTACTCCGTGGTGAAACCTTAGGATATGTAGAACCAGCCGACCTTATCGATAATATTATTCTTCCCGACAAATCCCCATGTCACATTGCCGCAATCACTCAGGCGTCTGAGCCATCAAGCTCGCCAGCCTTCGACAATGCTATAGACGCAGACCTTCCCCCCTCGCATCGCAGCCAACTTGTTGCTCTCCTTAACAAGTTTCGCTCTTCTTTCGACTTTCAGAAACCTGCTTTGGGCCGCACCACGACTGTCACTCATACTATTGACACCGGCTCACATTCGCCTCTGCGACAGCGTCCTTACCACGTTTCTGCCGAAGAGCGCCGCGTCATTATGGAGCGAGTAGATGACATGCTTAAACGTGGAGTCATACAGCCTTCTCAAAGCGCTTGGTCGTCACCCGTGGTTCTGGTAAAGAAAAAAGATGGCACCGTTCGATTTTGCGTGGACTATCGCCGCTTAAACAAGATTACAAAGAAAGACGTCTACCCGCTACCACGAATAGACGATGCTCTTGACTGTTTACAAGGCGCCGAGTACTTCACATCCTTGGATCTGCGTTCTGGGTATTGGCAGGTACCAATGGCTGAATGTGATCGCCCTAAAACAGCCTTTGTAACGTCGGACGGCCTATATGAGTTCAAAGCCATGCCATTTGGGCTCTGCAACGCGCCTGCGACGTTTGAGCGCATGATAGATACCATACTGCGGGCCCACAAGTGGAAAACTTGCTTGTGTTACCTAGATGACATCGTAGTCTTTTCAGCTGATTTCCTGACACATCTTCGTCTCCACGAGATTCTGACGTGTCTAGCTTCTGCAGGCCTACAACTTAACACCAATAAGTGCCACTTCGCAGCCCGAAAACTAACCATCTTGGGACACATCATCACAAGAGACGGTGTTCTTCCGGATCCCGATAAGCTTCAAGCTGTCGCTGACTTCCCAATGCCCACATCACTGAAAGCCCTAAGAAGTTTCGTTGGTCTTTGCTCTTACTTTCCTCGCTTCGTGTGCAACTTCGCGTCCATCATCGCACCTCTGACTAGTCTGCTTTCCAACAGCAAAGGTATATCTGCATGGTCACCTGCATGTGACGACGCATTTCACCAGCTACGCCGCCTGCTGACCTCGCCACCTATTCTTTGCCACTACGACCCCACTGCTGCCACAAAAATTCACACTGATGCAAGTGGCGTTGGTCTTGGCGCAGTTTTGGCACAACGAAAAGGCACCCAAACCGAATACGTAGTCGCTTATGCAAGTCGCGCTCTTAAGAAGGCTGAATTGAATTATTCCGTGACAGAGAAGGAGTGTTTGGCCATAATCTGGGCGCTTACGAAGTTTCGCCCGTACCTTTACGGCCGTCCTTTCGACGTGGTCACAGACCACCCCGCTTTATGTTGGCTGTCCACCTTGAAAGACCCGTCCGGACGTCTGGGGCGTTGGGCACATCGATTGCAGGAATACGACATCCGTGTCGTATATCGTTCCGGTGGCAAGCATGCGGACGCCGATACACTTTCCCGATCGCCATTAACACCAGATGTGGCTTCTCTGTCACCCCCTTTTACCACCTTGTCACCACTCGACACCACTGACATGCTTTCGAAGCAGCGTAAAGACCCATACCTAGCCTTGTTAGTCGACTACCTTACCGATCCGTCTACTATCCCTTCCACGAGATTGCTACGCCGGCAAGCAGCCCACTTTTCCTTACGAGACAACATTCTGTACCGCAGCAACTACATGCCTGGTGGTCGGAAGTAGCTCCTTGCTGTCCCAACTCATATGCGCTCTGACATCTGCATGAATTTACATGCAGATCCCCAAAGTGCTCACGCAGGTGTCCTGAAAACCTACGAAAGGCTGCGTCAACGATATTACTGGCGAGGAATGTATCGCTTTGTGCAGAAATACGTTCAGTCTTGCACCACTTGCCAACTGAACAAGACACCTCCGCGGCACCTTACTGGCATGTTACAGCCGCTCCCGTGCCCGGCTCGCCCGTTCGACCGCGTGGGTATAGACCTCTATGGCCCCCTCCTATATAGTAGCTCTGGAAACCGGTGAATTATTGTCGGAGTCGATTATCTGACACGCTACGCTGAGACTGCAGCTCTACCAGCAGCGACCGCCCACGAAGTTGCACTCTTCATTCTCCGCAGCTCCATTCTACGCCATGGTGCTCCGCGGAAATTACTAAGTGATAGGGGTCGAGTGTTCCTGTCGGAGGTCATCCAAGCTATCCTCGCTGAATGCAACATTATCCACCGGAAATCTACCGCATACCATCCACAGACAAATAGTCTTACTGAGCGGTTCAACCGCACACTTGGCGACATGCTGAGGATGTACACCTCCTCCGACCACACTGACTGGGACGCTGTATTGCCCTTTGTTACCTTCGCTTATAACACCGCGACGCAAGGGACTACCGGTTTTTTCCCGTTCGTTCTATTGTATGGCCGCGAACCTTCCCACCCACTCGACACTATACTCCCGTACCGCCCTGATGCATCTGAGTGCTCCCCGCTTTCGGAAGTCGCCAGATACGCTGAAGACTGCCGTCAGTTGGCTCGGTCTCTGACAAGTGAGGCTCAAGGTTTACAAAAGACTCGACACGACGACGCTCACCACATAGCTCCTACGTTTCGTGCTGGCTCCCTTGTGTGGCTTTGGGTGCCCCCGCACGTTCCTGGCCTGTCTTCTAAGCTTCTGGTCCGGTACCATGGTCCGTACCGTGTCATTGACGCGACCTCCCCGGTGAATTACATCATCGAGCCATTAACACAATCACCAGATTTGCGCCGTCGAGGACGCGAGACCGTACACGTCGACTGTCTCAAGCCCTACTACGACCCCTTCATTGTGCCTACTCCCTGAGTCGCCAGGATGGCTACCCTTCACCCCGGGGGTATTGTAGTGGAGCATACGCACCAACGCGTATGCGCCTTCGGAAGACAACGAAAAGCCCGTGCTCTGCTTGTGCGAGAGTTTGTGCCGCCTTTGCCAGACTTGCCGTACGCCCACTTTTCCTTGCGACCTCGTTGCGACTTCTCTGCTCGAAGAAACGTCATCACAACAGCTTTGATACGCCCAGGTTGTGTTGTTAAATTTTGCTGCGATTGTGGTCATTGTAAAGTTGCTATCATTTGTACAATAGATTACTCAACTTAACAGAGAGTTCTTATCAAAAAATTTCACTGCTGGAAGTCACTACTAACACCAGACTAGAATAGTTGCAAATTATGAGTTTTATAAAACAAGTACAGTCAAACCTCATTTATAACAAGCTGACATCTTACACAAAAATAAGTTCGTTGTATCTGAAAATTCGTTGCAAAAGTATGTTCCTAACAATGTATTTTTTGCAAGACTATCCTTCATTTATTTGTTATAACTGATATTTAGTTATATCAAGGTCTGAGCATACCGTATTTACGTGCATGATTTGCGCACCCTTAATATTTTACCAGATTTTCGAAAAAAAAAAAAGAACTAACATATATCGTGCTCCTTAACCCACCCGAGCCCGCTTGCCGGCGCGCACCTTTGGACATTTCGATGCTTTGGCCGAGTGTGTGCTTCGCCGAGCAGACGAGCGCAGTCAAACAGGGTGCAAGTGCGAAGTCCCTTCTTCCGAGGACTTCCTCCAAACTAGGGTCTCTAGAATACCGCACCGGAACACAAACCTTCTGACGGGTCGCCAGAACTGCTCGAGCGTTCGCCTTCCCCTATCTGCCAACCTCTACTGCTGCGATAATGGTGAGAATGCACGCTTGCGTCACGACACAGATGACTTTCTGCATCGGAGGCGTGGGAAAGCCTGTCGCGCCAACTGTTCCCCTTGTTCTCTGCGTTCCCGCTGCAACGCATGCTCGGTCGATTTTGGAAGTTTAGGTTTCTCCATCCAGTCGATGCGTCTTGACAGTTCTCTTGCGATGTGCTACAGTAATTATATAAGGCGAAATTGAAGCTCAATGTTGTAAATTTCCCCCACGAAACCGGAAGCGTGCTGCTTCAAAGCACTTCAAATACTTCAACGTGACGGCTGGCGCGATCGGTTTATGAAAAAGCAGAAGAGTGGCGCAAGTTTCCAGCCATTGAAGAAGGCCTTTTCAATTGTGTTTGGATGCTTAGTTCTTCCGGTATCGCCGTGTCGTGGGACCTAGTTTCTCCAAGCATTGTCGAAAGAGCTTTAAAAAAGATGGGGCGTTCAAACGCGCTCGACGGAACCAGGGACGATGCTCTATGGGAGGATGGTGGCAACGGCCGCGACGATCACTCTCAATTGGACTTCGTGATCAGTGATTCCCACTAGACCGCGCGTGACTGGACCTGACTGGTTAAAGTGCTTGCTAATTCTTTCAAAAGTAACAAGTAGCTCTTGTTTGTGCTCCAATTTATTTCTTCTTTTTTAAAATGTATATGTACTGCGAACGTTAGAACTGTGACACAATATTTGGTATGCGCTCGACAAATCCCTGCATAATTTGCACAACCCCTTCTTGGCACCCTAAAATCACGAAAAAGTGAGCAAATTATGCAAGTAAACGCGGTATTATAATTCCCCCCCATTTTTATTATTGCGTTGGCAAGTTGTATGAAGTTTTGACTTGCGTGCTGGCAACTTGTAAAAGTGAACAGAAGCCAAAGCATACTATTCATTCGAATGCCATTTGCACTATTGCAGAGCATAGATTTCAAGGCGAGCAGGAGTCTTCGGGTAGCATTCTGCTGGATGGAAATCGCCATCTGGCAAGCCTGCATATCTGTTCTCAAAAACCATCGGCACACTTTCTGTCAAGAGTGCCAAGTCGCACTGATAATTTTCCACCACTCTTTCACTAGAAAGTATACTCTCGTGCAACGACAAGTGCAAGTAAAGCCCTTTTGTTTGTTGAGGGGCTAGAACCACATGACCTGTTCAAAACTCTATTCTCGTGAAAAGCCTGAATTCGCAACAAGTACACTCAAATCTCATCATAACAAAGATAGATCTTATACCAAAATAATTTCGTAATTACTGAAAATTTGTTATAACATAAATTCCTGGCACTATTCAATACTTACTTCGTTATAACCGATATTTTATTACATCCATGTTCATTATATCGATGTTTAAGTGAAGGAGAGACTCCATGAGCTATCTTTTTTTTTTTACTGGGCTGGTGTAGTACTAACTCTGATGGTCACCCAGGCGAAGATGTTTCTGGTTCACCATGTGACACGGTGCATTTTTTGGACATACAATGTCACTAGTTGATGCTAACTGAAGAAGGCAGGAAAGGCACCGCCCAGACGGCGGAAACACGGCAGCCAATCACATCTACGACTAAATGGTCCCGCTCCTGTTCTTATGCATGTTTTTTTGAGTGCTTGTGCAGACTCGTGCACATCCTCCTTCTAGATGATAATACTGTCGCCTTCTGGAATTGTACCAGACTACAGTTCTGTAGAGATGGCACCTGCTTCGGGTTACACAGAGCACAATAAAGGTATCTAGCAAACAGGAACGTGAAAGCATGGGTACGCACCTTGCGTGGACAGAATAGATGCAAAACAGGATAGCAGTGTGCGTGACTCTGGCAGAATACGGTTGGTGCTAACCCCGGTTAAATGAGTTAACCATGGTTAAGCTTTCTGCAGGGGTGCAACAGCCGAAATGCAATTTGGAGCAATTTTCGGAGCAGCAAAATGTTACTATTGGAGCACTAAAATCTAAATTTAGAGCAAGTTACAGTGAAAAAAACCATACATTTTTCTTCCGTCATGACATACGAAACTTAGAGCAGTGTAAATAAGAAGGCTTACATCCTGAAAAAGAAATGTATAAACTATTCAACATCAACTAAATCGTGCAGTGTTAGCATGAGCACTGTTATTTCAATGAAAGTAGTATTTTGAACCACCCCACTGAGCAAACAGTGATAAAGTCTATATTAGCATTTTCTGCACCTATGAACTCATTTGGTAGACTCTGCCAAGCTCGTCGCCTTAAAATTTGGGAGATTTGTGAAACCGATGATCAGGGGTGGCGGGGAAAAAAAATGGCATACAATTTAGTTTGTCTTTTAGGGAAGCAGAAATGTCACAAACTGCTCCATGTAAGTGCCAGTAGCTTATTTAGATGCCAGCTATTATACTGGTACTCAGAATTATGCGGCGCACAAACGCATGAGTAACCTAGCAATATGTGCAGTGCCCCGTGAATAGTGCTAACAGCCCCTTTCAAATCTCAATACGCTTTTCCACTGGGCACCGTTGTACTGCAGCGAAGGCGGCATTCTCTGCACGAGTTAGAACTAAATCCAAGAAATTAATTTTCTAACCGCTACACCCCCCCCCCCCCTTTCCCACCTTTTTTTTTTTCTTTTACCGGGGGGGGGGGGGTTAGGTGCCACTTCCGCTCCCTTGCAAAGCGCTTTCGACCTGGTAAAGTAACAACGGCACGTGCCTGTTGGCCCGGCGGTGGTACCGAATATCTACCGCCAGGACCATGGCCGGGATGACGCAAATAAAAAAAAAAAATGTTTTATGCGCCGCTGCTAAGGCAATCGATCCAGTCGCTGGAAACGCCGGCGTTCGCAGTACGTCGACCTTGTTCACGCGAGGGAAACGTGACATACACTTCCAAATTTAGTTTTTAACAAGCCATAGCCGCATTTCCAGGCTAGGAAATTTATATTTCCCGTGAAGCGTTGGTGGCAACAACAAAGCATTGTTGTCTTGAAGTTCCAACATCCTGCCAATAGGTATCCGCTACGATCAATGGACCGATGGGCGCGCAGCATTGTTACTTTATCTGGTCATATTTTAAGTACATTCAAGGCACTCAAGTTAAGGTCCGTGCGCTTTGATGAATGGTGCAAACTGCAGATGGCCGACGTGGCCTGCATTTTTCGCCGAAATTAACGCACCCGACAAAATTTCGAGGCTGGCTGGGCGTTTCGGTGCAGCTTGGCGTGACAATCAAAAATTGCATCAAATTTGCGCAATTGGCACACCTGTTGCACCCCTGTTTCTCACCACAGCCACTTCAGACATGGCTGTGGTGATTTGACCGCTTGAGCAGAATAAAAAATCATCAATTGGTTTTTTAAGACCATTTTCCAGTCTTTAAGAAATGCGAAAAATCAAGCTGTTCACAGTATAGCACACAATGACAACGTTAGGCGCAGTTTGTCTTGGCTATTTTGAGCCTCGACATACAGCTCCCGGCCACACAACGAGCCAGAGTGGCGGTTAGGCATGGCCTAACTGCGTTCCCTCTGTGAAAGATTGTACTCTTTCTCACTTCAGTGAAGTTGTTTCTTTCTCTCTCTTGGCTAAAGTGTTTGTTGTATGCGGGTGTACCGAGATGTCACATTCAGTGAGAGAACCTTAGGTAGTAAGTTTGGTTGCTGAAACTCGACATACACCCTTTGGTGCAGGTTGGGCGCAGACTCGTTAAAATTTGAGGAAACGCAGCAAGATATAGCAGCCAAGGCACTTTGGTGCATTTTGGCACAGCGGTAGCATCACTGATATGGTTACCTAACAATTCTGCAGTTAGTGTCAAGCATCATTTCGCCCCAACTTTCAGTTCACATGTGGATTATTGCCACGAAATTAAGAATGCACAGACACAGGGGCACCTACACAAGCATTGTACCGCATTTCCCGCCTTGGAAGAGACGACGTGTCAGAAGTGACTTGTGCAGTCATTATTATAATGTCCTCCATACTCCGTTTCCCACATCAGGTGCAATGCTGCGGAAGCTATGCAGGGGCGGCGCCAGGATGTTTTTACTGGGGGGGGGGCAACCACGAAAAGTGAGTTCCTCCGGGGGGGGGGGGGGGGGGGGGGCAAGCTAGCTCTGCTCCTACTAGGTTTTCAATATATGCTTCCGGGCACTTGGGTGGGCATAGGGGGGGCAGGCGAGAATTTTGGGGGGGCTCCAGCCCACCCTTGCCTCCCCCTGGCGTCGCCCCTGCAAGTAGTTCGGTGAGCAACACTTATCACTCCGCACATATTGTGGTCGGCTCTTGTCATAGTAAACGTTAATGTGGGCGAGCAAGTGCTTCCCCATGACGCATTGCGACCACCTGCAAAACAAAACACTGAAGAATGAAAAGGTGAAGACATTAACTAATCCAGCCATGTGGTAAGAACCATACACTGGGGTTTGCTTACTTGTAATGTACAAAACATCCTCATTTAATATAGAGCCTTAAAATGAGAACAAAAAATCTATTTTGAGTAGGAATGACACTGAACTACTTCTTGATTCGAATGCATCAATTGAAAGAAGTCTTGCTAGCCTCCACAGTATTGCACCTGATGTGTGATACAGAATGTAGTTCACAAAGTAATCACTATATTTTTGACACAAGCCGGCTAGAGCGAGTGTTACACCGGGTTTCTCTACCTGTTGGGTCTTGGGCCTCTTGCGTGGCTGTGAGGAGCCCACGCTGCTAGTGCTGCTCTGGTTGGTGGCGTCGCTGCAGCTGCCGGGGGTCGGCGTCTGACGTGGTGGTGGCTGTTGCTGCAGCTGTAACTGCTGCTGTTGTTGTTGCTGCTGTTGTTGTTGCTGTTGCTGCTGTGGTTGTTGTTGCTGCTGTTGCTGAGGCTGTGGTTGCTGGAGCTGCTGCTGCTGCACCGTACTGCTGGCAGTAGGGGCAGCCGCCCCAGAGAAGGAGGTGGGCATGGTCGGTGTGGCTGTGCTTGCGACCTGGTGGCTGCCGCCGCTGTTCGACGTTGCGCCAGAAGACGGCACCGACACGCACGCGGTAGCAGCCGGGGTCGCCGGCCCGCTGCTGCCATTGTTCTCGTCTCCACCGTGCTTGCGAACGCGTTGGTTGCGGTTGAGAGCCTGCGTACGAACGAGCAGTTGAATGGGATATGCAAACCAGAGGGATGAACTCTGAACTACACATAGATGGTTGAGTGCTTTACTTGAGTGCTTTACATCAGATCCGAAGCAAATGTGCTTCAATTCACTTCGTAAATTAAACACTCTCACCTCCTCCCTGAACATAAACCTCACCTTGCCTTTAACCTCCATTTCATCTCACACTGATCATTGCTATAGATTTGGAGTTTTTCAAGCCTGCCCTAGGACCTGTTACAGGTATTTTATTCTTAGGACAAATCAATGACCTGAATCCTTAAAGAGACTGACAACCAATTTTCATGCTACACATTTTCTTTATTGTAACAAAAAGCTTAGTGGTCAGAGTGCCTAATAACTTAATACTTTTACGTAAAACACTGAAATATTCATAATGAAAATTCTCCACTTGCGACAAATATGAAGTAGTACACAACACATGGTGCAAACAGCTAGATGCGAGCGTGGCAGCAGTTCACGTTTGTGCTCTGTGGTTTGGTGCACATGCATGCACTCTGGGCACGTGTGCTGAGGCTTGACATATTGCATTATTGCCGTGAAGGCAGCGCCGCATCTTATTGTGCAACAATTTTTACTTTGTAAGCAGCACAGAATAGAGCTGGGATGAATAATAATACAGACACTCTAATTTTGAGGTATTAGTTTGGTGCGGATGAAAGCATCAGACTACGAGCAGCAACGTGAGCGACTCCATAATGTAGCTTCAAGGTTCTTGCGTTAGGCTGCACAATATACTGCTTACTTTGTGACTTATAATGCGATTTAAAAACTTAAATCCTACTACAATCAAGAAAAGTGTGCTTGAGTCGGTCACTCTTAATGCACGGTCATTTCATTTCCATCAGGATATAATCATGCACTCTGAATAGTTGCCAGCCTTTTTGAGCGAGCCCTTTAGCAGCAAAGTTGTTGAAGCTGGCAGTAAGATGTCCATTAACAAAAAAAAAAAAAATTATGCCGTATGTTGCCATAATTTTTGTGAACACTATCTATGACATTATTCGTCATTTTTGTTACCTGTTACACACCTCTAAGGCGTACCTGTTATACACCAGTACAGACAAGGATTTCAACACATTCAGAGTTGCAAGCTTTACACCTAGTGCAGATTTGCCCATCACTGCCCCTTGGCTGCTGCTTGATCCGCTACGAATGCGGAGTCCAACGGCACGCAGGATCCAACGATTGAATCCCAACGCCGGCGACGATTGTAACCAGCGTGCTTTGCTGAAGCAGCAGCAGCCAAGAGAATTATGGGGCTGTTTGGAAATGGTTGTCTTACTATTAAAAAATAACTGAAATAATATTTAATTTGGTTCAGTTCTAAAATTCACTATTTTACACCCGTATATTCAAGTGTCAAAACCCAAATCTGATTATGAGACACTGTAGCGGGAAACACTAACTAAATAAATAAAGTTGGACTCCTGGTGTACTTTAATAAGTGCCTAAACCTAAATAGAAAAGACTCTTGTCAAACGGAAGCTGAAGGGAGCAATAAAATAGGTTCCGCTTAACAGGAGTTTCACTTACTGAGGGATGAACAGGGAGGCCGAATACAAGTACGAAAACAATATTAAAAGCTGTTGCTCCAGTTAAGTGGCCATTCCATTTAAGTGATTTTTGTTTTACTGTTACTGTATACAAATTTTCAGAATTTCTCCCCCTTTGAAATGTGGCCGCTGCAACCAAAAACTAAGTTTGCATCCCATCCTGATGCCTTGCAACAAAATGCAAAGCAGCAAAATTCTGATAATGAGTACGGATTGCACACTTCATGAGAAAAAATATTTTCAGAAGCTCCCGTGATGCCTTATGTGTTGCCCATAGAGACTACAGAGTTCAGTGGCACAGAATTTGGGCTGCAACATGGCGACCATGGTTGAAGGGGCCCTAAGCCTTCCTTATACAGGGTTATGTGAAACTGGCTTTGGGAACACCTGTAGTTCAGACAGCGTTCATGACACTGACGGTTTTCTATGACAACGCAGCCATGCAGTGTTGGCACAGCTTTGATCATGGGCGGTATGTGGCAACTTATATCAAGCCCGACTGTACATGGCAGCAGCGCTGACTAGTGATCGCTGGTTCACTAGTCAACCCTAGGGGGCATGTACTACTGAACACCAGTGTCACTAACACAGGTCTGCACAAACAGGACTCCCTCAAAGAAACATTTCTCTGCTAAGGGCTCAGCAGGATTTGACTTGCCAAAATCTTGCTCTATCCAGCAAACCTAGATCTGAATACTCACAAAAACTATACTCAGCCAGGTTCACCTACACTTGCTCGGGCTCATGGGCTGCACCGAGCACATGAGCCTGTCAACCCATGGGCAACTAGGGAAGCAAGGCAGTGTTCACTGGTGGATTTTGCTTATATTTCTGTCATATGGGGCACCTTAAAAGCCCTTTGAGGCACTTCACTTCACCGCTAGTGTCATTTGCACACTAACACGCTAGAAAATTTAGTGACACTGGTTGCACTTATCGACGAGTACATTTGCCAAGCTCACGACGGAGTGTCTAGCCTCGATAGCAGTGGCTCGAGAATAAATAAGTTATTATACGAACAGGAGTTCACAACAGTTTTTAGGTAGTATATTCACCGTTAAAAATATCCTAATGAGTGAAAAAAATATATATATATATATATATATATACACACACACACACGTACACACACATGTACACATGTTGATACACAACAGCCAGCACAGCATTGCTGCATAAAAGAGAAAGACGTCGGTTCCTGGTTGTTGATGAACTGTCGCCATCTTGTTCACCGAGCACATAATTTAATAATTAAGTTACTCGTAACATTATTGGTGGAAGTGGACGATTTCCGCACCTTGATGGAAAAGCACAGCAGTCGCAACATCGGGGACTCTTCGGCTACTTCAATTGCCAGTGCCTCATCACCACCGGCCTCTACAGCCGAGTCGACAACCAACATCACCCTGCCACCCCTGTGGAATCTTGGCACTTTCTCCACTGACGGTACCTTCGACGTTGACTCCTGGCTGCACCGGTACAAGCGTGTCAGTGCTACCCACCGCTGGCATCGCACGCTCATGCTCGCCAATACTGGCATGCCGGCGAGCTCATGCTCGCCGGCATGCCATGGGCATGGTTCGAAACCAATGAAGCCGAAATCACAAGCTGGGATCTCTTCAAAACGAAGATCCGTGATCTTTTCGGCGATTCATCTGGTCGTCAGCTCGCTGCCAAGAACTCTCGCCACTCGCGCCCAGACGTCTACTGAATCGTACGTCTCATACAATCTTGACGTCTTGGTGCTTTGTAGCAAGGTCGAGCAGCGCATGTCGGAAGATGAAAAAGTTAATCCCGTCCTGAAAGGCATTGCTGACCATGCCTTCAACCTGCTGGTTTTTAATAATGTCACGAGCGTCGACATGATCCTGACAGAATGCCACTGTCTAGAACAGTCTAAAGCCTGCAGCGTCACCCACGGCATCATGCGCCTGCCGAACACAGTTGCTACTTCCTTTCGCGATGACGCCGTACGCCAATTTCCCCGATATGAACACCTCACTCGCACCATTCGTTGCAAGGTCGAGGCAGCTCAACCAGTGGTTACTCCATTCCCAATGCCTGATCCTTCACCAACCACAATCTCACTGATACAAGCCGTCGTTCGTCAAGAATTATTGAACGTCGGCCTACACCCCGTTCAACCAGTCTACTCTGCCGAGCCTTTTAATCGTCGTCCATCTGCTCCTCGCTTTTGTTCCAACTACTCTCGACAGCGCAATTTGTCCGAATGGCGTACACTGGACGACAAGCCTATATGCTTCAACTGCCGACGCGTCGGTCATATTGCTCGCAACTGTTGCAATCACTGGGCTCCGCCGGCACACTATGGGCCTCCTACCAAGGCCACTTCTGTCCACCAGTTGTCCTCAGCATTCGATTTTGATTCCCCTATGCCAACCACATCCTCTGATGCTGCCGCACCTCTGACGAGACCTCGCTACGCCCGCTCATCATCCCCTGCTCGCCGTCAATCTTGTTCGCCCCCACAACGCCGTCCTGCCTCTCCGACCTATTAACAGTGCCCCCGACCGGGAAACTAGGCAGTGCAACTTCTGGAGGTGGAGCTGCATTGATGACGACCTCTTCAAGAAATCCTCGTGTAACATTACCGAATACCCGGAATCTGGTGAACGTTATGTTAGACAATGTACCTGTGCGTGCGTTGATCGATACCAGCGCGCATGCGTCCATAATGAGTGCTGCTCTTCGTCGCCGCCTAAAGAAGGTTATCACACCCGTCCTGAACCGAGCCGTTCGAGTCGCCGGCGGGGGAACTGCCGCTATTATTGGCATGTGCTCTGCCCGTGTGAATATTGCCGATAAAAGCACTGCTGTTCATTTCACCGTTATAGAAAATCGCCCTCATGATCTAATTCTAGGTATAGATTTTCTAAGTGCTCACTCGGCCCTTATAGATTGTTCAGCCGGCTGTCTTGACCTTGAGATGCCTCTACTTTCTGATCCGACCAACCCACCCCAAAGCCGTCTTTGCTGCATTGATTTCGTACGCCTTCCACATAACCGTGTTACACGCATCGACCCCTTCTCTACGCCACCTATACCTGACGGCGATTACATGGAGGCACCAATTTATGCCATGATGCTTTCGCATGGCGTCGCTGTTCCGCACACTATTTTGACAATTTTTGAAAACCGCACATGCCTTCCTATTGTAAATTTTGCCCTCACTGCCCAAATTCTTCCACAAGCTGTCTCCCTGGCCGAAATTACTGCCCTATAAGACCATACAGTTGAGCCCTTCAGAGTGGATGATTGCTGCCCCTCAGACCATGACCCAACTCTATCACGTTCATCGGGCGTAGACGTTGACCGCATGGTACCACCAGACCTCGCTCCTGATCAAGTGGAAGCCGTCCGTCACGTCCTGGAGTCCTATAGTGACATTTTTTACTTCGCCAGCACAGCCTTAAGCCGAACGAGTGTTGTTATTTATCGCATCAGTAAGGGTGACGCGAGTCCCATTCTCGCGACAGTTTGGATTAGAGTCCGGCCTTCGTTAGGAAAGCCAGACTTTGGTCCAAATTGTCGAAATAAACGCTTTCATTGTTGCTGTTCTCACGGAGGATCTACTTGATTATTTGCAACACTACGGCCACTTTTTCCATCATTGATTGATTAATATGTGGGGTTTAACGTCCTAAAACCACCATATCAATATGAGAGACGCCGAAGTGGAGGGCTCCAAAAATTTAGACCACCTGGGGTTTTTTAACGTGCACTTAAATCTGAGCACACAGGCCTACAGCCATTTTGCCTCCATCAAAGATACAGCCTGGGATTCGATCCCGCGACTTGAGGTTCAGCAGCTCAGTAACTTTTGCTATATATATATATATATATATATATATATATATATATATATATATATATATATATATAAGAGAAAGAAGTGTATACCTAAGGGCTCCTTTTTCCCTGTTTTGACACAATATTAAAAGATCTGACAGTCAAGAAGGCCAAGGAAAGGAAGGTAAAGGGGAAGTTACTAGAGCGAACGGTAATCTAAATGTGAAGAAAGAAAAGTGGGTGAAAAGATAACTTGCCGTGGGCAGGAACCGAACCTGCGACCTTCAAATAACACATTATTCGGAGGGGTGCAACATGCAGTGGTACAACATGCAGGGGTGCAACAGCCAAAATAAAATTTGGAGCAATTTTCGGAGCGGCAGAATCTTACTTTTGAAACATTAAAATGCAAATTTGGAGCAGGTAACGGGAAATGAAACATCTATTTTTTATCATGAAAGACCAAATTTAGACGAAAGAAGGCTTACATTCAGAAAAACAAAGTATGTGCAAGTCACTCAACATCACTTAAATCATGCAGAGTAAATATGAGCATTGCTGTTTCAATAAAACTAGTGTTTCGATCTACCCCAATGAGCAAACAATAATAAAGTTCACATTACCATTTGCCACGTCTGTCAAATCCTTTGACATAATCTGCGAATCAAAATGTAGATCTGCCAACCTGGCGACCTTGAAATTCAAAGAATTCGTGAAACAGAGGAGTAGGGGTGGCGGGGGAAAAAAAAGAGGAAAAAAGATCTTGTGCAGTTTTTTCTTTCTCTTTAGGGCGGCAGAAGTGTTGTAGACTGCTCCAAATGAATATCAGTGTCTTTTTTAGACGTCGACAATCATACTAGCGCTCACAATTATGCGATAGTATACACGCATGAGTAATTGAACGAAATTTGCTGCCTCATGAGTAGTGCTAACATCCCCTTTCAAATCATAATACGGTTTTTAGCAGGACACCGGGGTATTGCAGCAAAGGTAGTTTAAGAAGCGTTGTGCACGGGTTAGAATAGGCCAAGAAATTTTCTAGCACTGCTACGCTCCCCCCCCCCCCACCCCCTTTAAGATGCGGGTTAGGTTTAGGCCACAACATGTCGGCTCGCCTGCAAGGCGTGTTCTACCAGATAAAGTAACAGCGACGCACGCCCATTGGTACGGCGACAGCACCAGATATCTATCGCCAGGACGATGGAACTAATGCAACTTCAAGACAGAATATGTTTTATAGGCCATTGCTATAGCGACCAAAGTGGTCGCTGGCAACACCAGTGTTTGCAGCACGTCAACTCTTTTAGAGCGCAAAAAATGCGATATGCACTTTCAGCTCTAGTTGCTAACATGCCATAGCCGCTTTTGCTCACTATAGTCAGATACAACTTTAGAAGGCAGCGGCATTTTCACCTCAAACGCAGATGCATAGGCGCGCACTTCAGGAGACGTCATAAGCCAGACGGTTGATGACCCTGCCGACACAGAATAGGCTGCCTTCGTTGCTTCCAGCTCAATGCACAAACGACCGATCATTGGCACCAGTGTGACAAGATAGCTCAGCATCCAGCTGCCCGAATGAGCAATTTGAGCTTGTTAACGATACTGAGGGAACAATAGTGTTTCAATTCAGATATGGCAGCACTGAAAGGGCTTCTATGCCACTTCTCAAATCGATCATGATGTGTGAGGGACGTTGTTTATCGGAATACGCGTTTTAGAAACAGTCACAATTTTCTGAGTGGGACTATTTCTTTAGTGGCGGAGTGGATTGGCTGCTGGGCTTCGGTCATCTGGGTGGAGCCTCTTCTGTCTTCATAAGTTGTACCCAACCATAGGAAGTTCACATTTCCTTTGAAGCAATCGTGGCTACGGCAACGCATTTTTGTCTTGAAGTTGCGAGGCCCTGCCAAGAGGTATACGTTGCGGTCAGCGGACTGATGGGCGCACGGCTTTGTTACTTTATCTAGTCGATCACGTTTCACAAGTACCTTGACCTAATGGGACTAAGGTTAGCGTTGGTTAGGTTACCATGGTTTAAGGTTAGAGTCTGCACGCTTGGATTGAGTGATGACCCAAATGCAGGTGGGCAACTTGGCCCCTATTTCTTGCTGAAATTAGAGAAGCTAAGAAATATTTAAGGCTGGCCGGGCACTTTGGCGCAGCGTGGCGCGATTTCAGCAAATTTCATGATTTTGGCGCAGCTGCTGCACCTAGTGGTGTCCGCCGAGGCGGTTTCGACTGGCAGCAGCGGCGCACGCCGTGTAAAATCATCTGCAACAGCATAGAAACCGAAACGACAAATTAAAAAAGCTCTTTACTGTGTCTTTTTTGCTTAATTAGCTGAAATTCAGAGCTTCTAACACAGACAGAAGAAAATGACATATGCGATTACTAGAAAAAAATTGGCAAATATTTCGTAAATGCTGTGTTTTTATGCATGCATATAGAAAATTTGAAAGAAAAAGGGGGGGGGGGGGGTGAGGGGGGATTCTTATTTTAGCTCATGGACAGTGTATTATTAATTTCAGGGGAAGTTTTGACCAACTGCTTAGCGCTCGTCAAATTGCGATTACCGCGGCTGAGATCGAACACGCATCAGAACACTGCGGTACGTATGTTGAATGTATGTTTATTGCTTCCCCAAATGTGCAACATACTTCTTTTTGACACCTTGTTCGCATATGTTTCCCTATATTCATGGCGGTGATCTGCTGGCATATCATTTGAAAGAACGACCAATTCAGCCTTGAAGGACGCCCGCATCAACATGCAAGCTTGGACTAGCAACTCTTTAAAGAAGCAACACGGTTCGAAATAAAAACCAAGACGCACATGCACTCCACGCGATGCAGCTGGTACAGATAAAAAAACTCCGCATGAGACAATCCGATAATAGCTAATTACAAACAAACGCCCATGTGCTGTAAAAACCATAAGTATTTAACACAGAGCATGATACATTCTAAACTACATTGTTCTAAAAAGATGATGAGCCTCTTTTCGTGATAACGCTATGGAATATACACGATCAGGATCATGTTATTTCCTTACTTTTTACATGCTTCAGTCAGTTCCCTCTCGCATTTATTTCATTGCTGGGTATCGTTAAAAGCTGGCGAGCAACCGCACATTTTGCAGTCGAGCAGGCGAGTCTCTTTCCGCTGATGTGACGGACATTTCAAGTTTTTTGAGCATCCCGCCTGGCCTATGCACTCTCCCACAAAACAAGGAATGACTAACGTCTCTGTCCTTCCTTTCCTCCTCTTCCTACATAAAGAAATGGTATGCAATACATATGACAGCTAACAAATTAATGAGCCCTTTTATATGTACAACACTTAGTCAATTACATGGCCAGTAGTGCAACTACTCCTTGATTTTCGGTTTTGATGATCTCACAAAATCGCAAAAGCATTGCATGGCGTCAAGAGTTCGGCAACTGTTTTTCACGCTATGAGAAATTGTGTACTAGTGCTCGCCTCTGTACCCACTTTCACGTGTACCTCAAGTCCTACCTGTTTCTTATTTAGCTTCCTTTTTTTTTTTTTGCTCAACCCTCCAGCCTTTCAACGGATGACTCAATGCTGCAGCTTTTCACCGAAGGCTTTCCAAGTGTTGCCTAATCCCCTCAGTGATGTTGTAGGTATGCGTGACCCCAAAAATCCACCTTTTTACTAATAAAGGTCCTTCAGAACAAAAAGAAATCACAGCATATCCACGGAGTGAATGATGATGAGTGGGGCGAAGCGTCCATCAGCCCGTCTGTCCGTGCGTCCATCTATGCGTCCGTCCGTCTGCCATGCGTCCATTTGTCTGTACATCTTCTAGTCTGTCTGTCCATCTAGTGAACACTAAGTACCGCCATCTCGCGTCCCCTGTGACACATACCCGCTCCGTGCATCCGTCTGCTAGTCTGTCTGTCCGTCCATGCACCCGTCCGTGCGTCCATCTAGTGAACACTCTAAGTACCTCCATCTCCCATCTCGCATCCCGGTGGCTACGTACGACAAAGACAGGATGGACAGACCCATGTCCTAAGGAGCTTCGCGCCTAAAAAAGAGAGGGATAGGAGGAGTTACTGAACAGTACTTTGCCAGTGTCAGAAGGTATTTTCCAGCTTTTTCTTTTGCTTTTTTTGTGAAGTGGAGTAGCATTGAAATTGCACAAATGTACTTGTCGACAGAACACCTTGTTGGGATCGGCCCCGAGTCATGGAGAAGGCGGTGGGCCTGCTGAAGGCCGTCCAAATATGTGTATCTTCCTCCCGACACCGCAACTGCGGCGCTATGCAGAGGCAAGCTGTTCGACGAAGATTACTGCAATGGTTCCTAGCCACTACACCCTGCTTGAAGAGAGCGGTATTAGAGCAGATGACAACCAGCCCCGATGATTGAGCGTGGCAAGCAGCAGTCCTTTTCTTGCTCCAGTAGCACGAGCGTGAGACTTATGACCCCGCTAGATTTTCACATCACGAAGGGGACACATTGGCGTCATAGGTAAAGTGTGGTGGCAACACCTTGTCCAAAATGTCGACTTGTGTGGGCGTGGACTTAATGGAGATGACATCTACGTCTGGTTTCACAGTATGTTCGTCACATAGCAAAATGCTTGTCCTGTAATCTTTCTAAATAAACGTCATGTTTCCTTCAGTATCTTCAAGCTGCCTCTCAATTGTCTTTCCGAATCCCCTGTGCCAGAACGACCGGACACAACACTTCAATGACCTCTAGAACAGCCTATATATCTCTACAGAGTTTAACGCCATTTCGTAATCTGTCATATAAAGGGTTCTGTTTTTATTTGACCGTTTTATCAATTATTCAATTACTCTCATAACGATGGTCTATGGTAAAATACTATGCACAATTCAAATTATCTTTCTAAATGTCTCGAACAACATGCTGAAAGGAGGTTGATCGGTCTGTATAGCTTGTGGACGAATGGTGAAATAGATTACGCGTTGATGAAGTCATTTCGTATATGCGCATGATGGGAAGTTATCGGGAGCAGAGGAAAGGTGTGAGGATGGCTGTTATGTCACTCGCATGGTGATGAACGTGATGATATTTAGCTAAGTATACTTTATAAGAAGCCAACCAAAAGCCCCAAAAAAGTGCTGGACTAACAACTAAATATTTACTGAAGAAAGCCCCCACACGCATGAATCATCAGTGCATGCGTAAACGCACGCATGAATCATCAGCACATGCATAATAGGTTATCTGAGCTTAGAAACGTTGCACGTTTAACAGTACAAGGCCAAGAATTAAGCCTGTCAAGGTGTTGCAAAGAGCGCAATTTCACAAAACGCCGAAATTTCAATGCCACATGCACTTGTTGACAAAAAACAGGTTCACATCACATATGTCACTTTGCCTCTTTCATTAATTTGAAAGGCTTCGCAAGTTTCATGTTAAATGTTATTTCTCAATTCCCTTTTTTTTATGACACCCTGATTTGAAATTAGGGGCGCAGCTACAGCCTTGGCAGTGCAGACGTACGCGAGTTTTGAAATTTCCTTGTCATGAGGCCGTGTCTGCAAAGGTCAGAAGGGCCGATCAGCTTCAATGACAGGCTGTGTAAACACCGCATTCTAATCCCTACAGGTACTGCTGGAAACTCACATCTGCATTGAAAGTGTCATTGGCAAAGGAATAGAAAATAAGCTTGACCGTAAAGTATTTAAAGCCATCAAGATAAAACAAAACATGGCAAAGCGTCATGTGTAAATCATCCATCAGCTTTCCATACAGATAAAGAATTCTTGTTGCTACATAGTGATTGCACGGTGGCGTCGATATTCTAGTGTTTCAGGATAATGTGCTGTTTGTAACACCTTAACACCTGTGCACTGTTAGGGGTGCAACTGTGAAATGACTCAGATAGCCTATTATGCATGCATTGCTGGGTTGTGTGTGGGTGAGCTTTCTGCAATAAACATTGTATTTGAAGTCCAGCGCCTATTCGGTGTGGCTGTTCTCCTTTGCTGTCTTCGTGTCTTTCGCTGGTTTCCTCTTCCGAATATTATGAAGCAACTCGCACAGCAAGTTGTGTTAGTGATGTCCCGTTTCGAACACCATTGTGACAAATCGGCATCTAGATCTAGTTAGTCGAAGATAGAAAACAGGCGAAATAAGGTGCAGATTACTCTATTTGATTTTCTGGCGAGTGCACGACAAAGTAGAGGAAATACAAGACATTACGTACTCCCACACTTTAGTGTTTTACCCACATGCATTCACGTTATGTGCAGTACTTCACATGAAGTTTATGGTGATCTTAATCTCGCCTAACTGTCAACCTTGCTGAGCCTGTCAACTGGATCGTTTTATAGAGCATATTTTATCTGTTGTGTTCGTCTTTTTCTTTCTTCATAAAAGGCTAATTCCTTAACTGACTTTTTCTAAATGAATACACATGCCGCAAACAGCTTCATATGCTTGGAAGCGCTTCTACATTAACTAGCGTCGATATTTCCCTTTGAACTGTAAATTTTCCTTCACTCGCTTTCACAGTCGTATTGATTGTTATTACAATACTGACTTTCCACACCCTTTAATCGTCTATATTATGTGAAAAGGAGTATGTCGACTCAATTGTCGGACAGAATATGTTGGTATATAGTCCTCGCCAAACACCGCCATTGGCGCTGTCGCTGGCCTGTATTTGCTTAATTAAAGTGAGCTCGAAAGTATAC
Source organism: Rhipicephalus microplus (assembly GCF_043290135.1). Taxonomy (NCBI): domain Eukaryota; kingdom Metazoa; phylum Arthropoda; class Arachnida; order Ixodida; family Ixodidae; genus Rhipicephalus; species Rhipicephalus microplus. The sequence continues at coordinate 139,570,919 of NC_134706.1, forward strand.
CTTCAAATTAGCGTTTATTTTGAGTCCAACACTACCTTCCTACGTTATTAGGAGCACTTAACAAGTTTTTCTGATCCAGTTATTTAACTGTAAATGGCAGGCGAATCCACTGCGAAGCGTTTGCTAGAGGGCAGAATTAAGAAAGGACCAACGATTTACGGGTGACAGAATAAACTGCCAAAGAAAGGCAGTTTTACCAAAAAAATTAATCGTACATAAATGGCGCGCCTGGAGAACACATCGGCGGCGGAGGCGTCAGCGCGTCGATCAGTCGGCGGCAGTGTGTCGATCTCTTGGCGCACACCTCTAGTTGCACCTCTGAACACGGCATTCCACTGCAGCACGTGCGGATGCACACCAGAGTTCGGAAACTGCATGGTCATAGGAAGGTACACTAGCATGTGCAAGCTGTCCGATAGCCAAGGTTTTTCATGTCAAACTAAGGGGCGACACCAGCGTAAGCAAACCATTCGTCACGTTAAGAAAAGTGTTAATCATCTCACATGTGCCTAATCTATTTGCATGTGGGGACTGCTTAATTATAACTTTTCAATTGACAGCTTCCGCCCGTTGTTATCGTGATGAAGGCTTGTAGTTTAAAGTGCCGTGTTTTATTACATATTTTTCTTTACCATATTTTTTCATTTATAAGATGCACTTCTTTCCTGATATGTTCACTGATGTGTCTTATATATGCAATATGCAAAAAGTCATGCGATTATGTGAGACCACTATGTTGACCTTTCATTTGCGATTACGATAAAGTGAGCGCACGTGCATTCATAAAACGATATCTAATCTTGTTATAACAATGAAGCGGATGTGGTTTTAGAGGTCAGCCACTCATTGTTCTAGCACCGTGATGACCACAGAGATCACGGCCACAATAAAAGCCACAACCGTCAAGCTAATTTTTGTATTGTTTAAATTCCTTGTTTTTAAATGAATCCTTCAGCCAATGGAACTGAGGCAATAAATAAAGAAGGGCAGGACAATGTTTAATTCCAACATTGTAGCGCCCGCAATACCACTTATAGAAATGAAAGTACCACGTTGTTATCATCATCATCATCATATTAATAATTAGTTTCCGCGTGAGAGATCGCATCACTCCAATCCTGCATTAGTTGCAGCTTCCATTTGCCATTTAGGTTTTGTATGCATGTGCATAGGTGTGAAACGTACAGCCGGTTCATTGTGTGTTTCTGCCAAACCTCATAATCCCGTAGAGAAAACACCAAAGATGTGCTCCAAAGTGCTTTCAACGCCACGCAAGAGAGTTACCCAGACGTTGACGACAACCCCATGATGCTGCTAACCGGCGCGGAAGAACTTCTGACAGTACACTTAAGGGTGTGGTTTCGAATTATGTCGAATAAATAATGGTTTTTCTGTGCCTCAGAACAGCATTATTAAGTTTTATACTGCTGCTTACAGACATTAAACGCTGTGTGTGACTATGCTTTTCGCAATGAATGTACGGTGCATGCATCGTGTTTTATCATTTTGACGTCAAAAATAGGTGCTTCTTATATATTGGAAAATACAATAGATTGGGTCGAAGCACTTAAACCCTCAGTTGTTAGTCAACGCTGATCCTATGTGTGCCTTTGGCTTGTGTTACGTCTTTCTTGCACTGTTCATACTTTTTGCAACTGTTTTGAATTTCGTGCTGACACTTCAGCACATGAATGTCAGTGAGATGACACAAACTTCAAATTTTGTATGCTTAATTGAAAAATTATGTTGCAATTACTTCAAATAACATCACATCACATTTCAATTACTATAAATACCATCCTCTATCCTAACATCCTCGACTTTCTTGTCTGCTACTATCAAATAATGCAGTGTCGAACAAAGAAAAACAAGCCCTAAACTGCCCCTTGTCTCTGTAAAGGTATTTTTGTTTATATTTCTCTTGCTCGTTCAATGAAGCTTTCTGAAACTTGTGCTGTTGTGGCTATGTGCCCCCTGGGTTAAGAATTCCTAAAATCTTTGCATATCTTCCCACCAGATAGACACTGTCGTCAAATACTAACAAGTCTGACTATTGCCGCCTCATTACACAAGTTGTGAGAGACGTCGACGGACCAACAACACAATGCCGGTGGGACGGAAAGGGCGGCGCACGCACCTCTTCCACGGCAGCCTCCGTCTTTGATCTTTCCTGCTTCCTATTCTTTCTTTTCCAACTTTTCTGGGCTTTGTTTGCAATAAAGAAGTCTTGAAACAAATACCAACATGTTGAGTCGCCTTCCTTTGGAGGCCCCTGCAGCCCAAGCCACCCTGCTTAGCTGATGCACAGTGAAAAGACAGAAGTGATTTGTTTACCAGCTGGAGATAGCAATCAGAGTCAACTACAGAGTTAGGGCATAAGCAATCTTCTATATCTTTGGTTAAAATGTATGATGCATTTAGGGACAAATGATTACGCAGCTTCTACGAGACGTCAGAATCCACGATGTCACAGCAAGCTGGTGGGGGAACTTCATTGGAGCATTACCACCTTCATTTCCTTTTGGAATCTTTTCTCACTTACCAAGTGTCCTCTTGTGGCAAGGTGGTGCTTTTGATCTCGCAAAATGATAATTTACAAACGTGATAAAACTTGTTTTTCTATTTATTAGTGTCCCTGTGAGCGCACGTTACGGGTTCGGCCAAGTACCCGCCTTGAGAAAAGACCCACCTGCATGCGCATGCCTTCCTCAATGCTGTGTGCCAGGGCCTGCGAGTGCTGCCGGTTCAGCTTGGCTAGCACGCGTTCCTGGTGTGCCTCGTACTCGTCCCGGCTCGGGTAGATTTTGGCGATGAGCATGTCGAAGTTGGGGTCCGCCCGCAGCGAGCGTTTGGACACCAGCTTCTTGCGGCAGGTCGGGCACTCCTGCGTGGAGAAATGCACAAAAAAATCACAAGCGAGATGACGTGATCAGGAAAAAAAAAGGAAACTGAATGATAAAAAAACTGATCTTCTTGGTGTCACAAAGCTGCCTGTCAACTTGAAAAACAACAACAACAACAAAAAAACCAAAGGCAGGCGTCTACAATTGTCTGTCATAGTGTGAGAGATAATTGCAGAGCGCACAGATCACAATCTTTTTTTCCATGTCGGTGAATTTGTTTCTAAGGTGCTGATCCAATCTGGGAAAGGTCCACCATGTGATACTAGTTCCCATCTGAAAATGAAATGTTTAGAACTGACACAGCCGCTTTCTTAGCAAACATCTCAAACAATAAAAAAAAGATTGGGAGCACCTAGTGTTTGAGTGAATTTGATGAGGAGGGGCAGACTGATAGTGCAACGCAACCAGAATAATAGAGCTGAACTTAGCACTGACAGCACTCACATTTCTGACTGACATGCAATTCCACCACTGTACAGGAAAACCCTTCAACTCAGTGAATTTAGCCAGCTGCACAAAATTTCATTTGCTTTGTTCTTTTTTGTTCTCAGAACTCAAGATTAAGTGCTCTTGCAGTTGCAATTAAGGATCCCACGTGATGAATTTGCTTGCAATCTTGGTCAGAAATTAGGTTGATATTAATAAACTTCAGCGTATATAAAGGGAAGCCAAAATGAAAGATCTAGCATTAAGATGCCATCAGTGTTTTCAGGAAGGTCATTAAAACACCACAGACCATCAGTGCTCTCTTCTCCATGAAGAGAGCTGTGCACAGATATTGTGTTGTGAACACTTTAAAACACTTTTAGACAGTGACTTTTCACTTCTTGGAGCAGCATTTGGAGCAGGAAAAGTACAACTTTGGAGAAGCCACAAGTGTTTTCTTAGCGGAAAAAACACTAGCTTGGAGCAGTTATTGGTGTTTTAGGAGCAGATTGCGAAATATGCCATACAACTCCTAGAATTCAAAGCATCGCCGAAGTGTAACATAAATATTATTATCGATTATAAAAGATATTTTACAGCCTACAATCAACATAAATTGCAGAAAACGAATGATTAGATTGCTTATCGAATGCCTACGGTATGAGCAATCTCAATCATTTTTACATATCACAGAGATTGAGATTGCCTTACAAAATGCAATCTCAATCATTTTTACATATCACCGAACAGTCTGCATGTCAAACTGAAAATAGCTAAATGGTCTGAAAGTGTAACGTGCCAGTTCTTGTTGCATAAATTTGCATATTAACATGCAAGGATCATACTATACTAAGTTTCTTTAGAGCTTGCAAGTTGGTCAGACAGTTAAAGTTGCTCATCTTAATTTTATCAGTGTCATTTTAGAGTAGGTTCGGAGAAGTTGGCAACAAAAACCACAATTTGTAGCAGTATGAAGTAGCATTTCTCATTTGGAAATGTTTGGAGCGACCGGAGCAACACTTCCATAACTGCCTTTAAATGACTTTTCTACATAAGAAATGATTGCTAAGAAAAATTGTCCATTGCCACTGTTATGACAAATTTGGAAACGAAAAGTGGGGTAAGCCAGCATTGTACCAAAAGAGAACTTGCGAGCGAAAGTTCCACCAGAGAGCATAATAAAACGATTTGAATAAAGTGGTGAACTCTTGCCAAGAGCAGTCATAGATGATGAGTAAGCTTCAGAACAACAAGATGCTAGTTGTTCTGCAAGAAGTGGAAGATAGCTGGTACTTCAAATCGACTTCTTTAATGCATCCTCATTGTCCCAACTCAAGACCTTACTTTGTACGCACAACAAAGTTAATGAATTCCTTTTAAAAGAAGCGCTTGTAAGGCACAGATTTTTGTGCTGTGCTGTGCTAGCAAAGGCACAACGACGAGGCCCTCAATAGTGAGCTGGTCACATGGGTGTTTGTATGCATTGTTTTCCCGATAAGCGACGCTCTCTCAATTGTGGGTTGGCAGTCAGCTGTTTCTGATATGGTAATTTGATTTATTTTTACTGGGGTCACTTTTTATTTCACCCCAAATTTCACTGTCACCGGGCGATCACCACACGACCGTCGTTGTTGCCTGTAGTAGCAGAAGTGTTGCGCTGCTAAGCATGTGGATGAAGGTCTGATCCCAGGTGTGGAGGAAGGCAAAAGTTACTGAAGATTATGATAATGCCTAAGGGTAACTCTGAGGCCAGCTTCATGTTGGGCCAAGGCTAACTCTGTTAGACTTTTTGCAAGGTGCCCATTAGGCAATAATTCGTAAGTTGCTTATGTAGGGCAGTGCCCACTATGCGATTATTTGTGCTTCTGCAGATAAGCAAGGCACCCACTACACACCTGTAAGGTATTATATGCACTTGGTCGATGCTGCGTGTAGCTTGGACAACAAATTATGGCTAAGCACTTTGCAATGGGTGGGAAGCGTTAAACCACACACACATTATGCAGAAAAAACATTGCATTATGCCTAGTGTTGTCCCACTCTTCTGCCATGCTACATTAGATAGGTTAACACAATTCCTTGCCCGACATAACGCCTGTCAGAGGGTCTTTCAGCAAGCGAGCTACAAGCACAAGTGTGGCTCTGTGGCCGACTGCCACGCGGAGGGACAAGGTTCAATTCCCATTCAATCACGGGGCACGTTTTTCTAATTTTCTAATTTTATTATTCCATATCAACTGATTATACCAGCGACGGCGTTGCCGCTCAATGGAGAACTGGCACCTAAGAGCTGCACTCTAGAAACTAGGAGAGAGCATTTCACATTGAAAGAAAAAGGAAGCAGTAGGTCCGGCATGCACAATCTAGGCTTCACTTGCCTACACTTTCTAGACGGAGAAAGGGTTTACGAACTTTTTTTCTATTTACGGATTAAAGCAGCAAATGCATTACCTGTGCATGACTTCATATTTCACTGTGTGTGTTCTGCAAGCAATCAACTGTTGTTTACTCAATGTTTTATTTTCCCCTACTTCCATGTGGGGCGGCACATGGAGCACACGCGCTCATGTGTGCTATTCTCAATCGTTTCTTTCGTAACAAGCATGCTATGAAAGCACTTAAATATGTATGGCAGTGGCTATAGAAGAACGAGTATGCTTGCCAGAGTATGCTATTTGTTTATGTGCCGTGTGACCATATACCATGGTATAAATCACTTGGATATTTGATAACCAAATGTGCAACCTGGATTTGGCAAATATGCAGGATTCTGATTTTCAAGCACATAAAACAAAGCTACTAATATAGCATGTAGGATCTGAGCTTACTCCTAGCTACAATAACTTCTTGTAACCTTTAGTAATGGCTTTGCACAATGCTTACAGTTGTCACGTCAACTTTTCACACATTACCTCCAGACAGGTTTCAAGAACCTTTCCTTCAGCACTTGCCCTGCAGACCCTTGCAAGATGTTGAAATATTTACCAGCCTATTTTCCTAACAATAGTTTTCTTGTGAGCTCAGGCATGTAGCGTTTGTTCTTAACCTATACAGCCTTGTTCCTTCAAGCCCAGTTTTTTCAAGAATGAATCAGTATTATCTTGGCCAGATATCAGGGGTCTTCTTTCAAACAACATCTTAGCAATCTCTAAAGATAATCACACATGAAGATAAGTGACATTCTCGGCACATGGACTACTTCTGCCTGTGCATTTCACACAAGATCACTTATAACATTCCTTGGAGAAATGCTTTAGCTCAATGAATGCGTTGCATATCTCTTGCTCCCTGTTACTTCAAAGTTGACTGGAATGGTATGCTTGACATGGCGACAAACAAAGGCGCAAAGTATTTGCAGAATGCTTTGACACTATTCAAAACACTGTATATACAGTTTTTTGAAAAGCCTCAAGGGGGCCTCAAACAGGGGGTGGGGGGTCTGCACTGCTATGGAGCATGCTAATGTGATCACTGATCACCAGGAATATACACTACCTAATGTAAGCAAACACCAGCAGTCAAGGAAACTTAAAAAGAATGTGCCCTTTTGCAGTTTTGCACCCACTTCACTCACAGAAGCTTTGACAACCGAGCTGCATGTTCCTCACACACAGGTTATCCAATGCATGTGTTGTCCGCTATAGCAGGAAACATGCTTAAGAAAATCGATGCATCTCCACAAAGCAAATAATGACGAGCGGGCGACACTAGGTCCTAAAGTCCATAATATGAATGTCGCCAATTAATATAAAGGATTCATGCTCGTAGGTGTCTTATATTGTTCTGTCCCAATTACGATTGATATTAGTGTATGGCGAAACTTTTTAATGTCTCATATGTTACCTGAGCATTGCTCGATATAGTGTAAATTGAGTGACATAAAGCGACTGTTAATTTAAAGGCTTGTTTTAATTTGTTAGACATAAAAGTAATGAGAATTAACAGACAATAATGACAGAAAAAGTATAGGGGATGTTACTATAAGTAACTGTAATGTAAATGTGAAAAAAAGAAAAGTGGATGAAAAGATAACTTGCCACCGGCAGGGTGCAAATTGTAAAGGCTACAGGTGGCGCTGACTGACGCTCGCACGTTTAAATGTACATATATATCCTATAAAGAGGATTGCGGGATGACTGCCACCATAGCTCAGTGGTAGAGTGTCGGACGCGTTATACGAAGGTCACAGGTTTGGATCCTGCTGGTGGCAAGTTATCTGTTCTTTCTTCACATTTACATTACAGTTAGTTATGAGTGATTCTTAAGAGAGAGAAAGGAAGAGAAAAGTGAGCCCCGTTATTGTCTGCTTCAGTGAGCGACACCGCCACAGTAGCTCACAAGGGATGGGGGTGAGGAGGGATAAAAAGGGTAGGAGTAAAGGTGTAGAAAAGAGGAAGAAGAAGCGACAACAAACTGAGGGGATAGGAGAGATAGGAAAGATGGAAGCACGGTCACTGGAGTCCGAGGACGGAGCACACTTGCGAGAGCTCTTGTCGGCGTCGGTGGATGGCGTAGAGCAAGTCCAGTAAGTCAGAGCTACACTGTCGTCGAAGGTCGTCGGCGGCAGGAGGTGACGTAGGGCGAGCCCAGTCGGCCAGAGCTACGCTGACGCCGGAGATCGCAAGCGCGCGAGCGCACAACCGGTCGGCTCGGAATCCAGCAAGCGACTCCCCTTACAGTTAGTTAGAACAACATTCCCTATACTTTCCCTTGCATAATGGTCTGTTAGTTCTCATTCATAAAGCGACATAAAGAGTCGATGACGAAGCTCGTTCCTAAGATCCATAATGTGTACGTTGAAGTCCCCAACTGCCATAAAGGGTTTGAGCTTGTGTCTCGCATCCACGAATCTACCCGCGACGAACCCTAGGTCCTAGGGAGCTTCCACCTAAAACAAGGAAAGCGATGTGTTCTCTGTGAACAGAGACTGATTGATATGTGAGGTTTAACGTCCCAAAACCACCATATGATTATGAGAGACGCCGTAGTGGAGGCTCCGAAAATTCCGACCCCCTAAGGTTCTTTAACGTGCACCCAAATCTCAGCACATGGGCCTACAACGTTTCCACCTCCATCGGAAATGCAGTCGCCGCAGCCGGGATTCGATCCCGCGACTTGCGGGTCAGCAGCCGAGTACCTTAGCCACTAGACCACCGCGGCGGAGCAGAGTGAACAAAGTTCGGCCACTCGGCCATCACGTACTTCTGAATCCAGATACCGATTTCGGCGCCTGCAGTTGAGATCTGAGATAGCGTTTGAGATTTGTAACTGCGACGACTGCCTGCTTGGGCCAACGCGAGAGCCGCACGTGACACATGCGCTGAGGTGCGTGCCGCACATCTCTGGAATCTCATCAACCATCTGCCTTCGACAAGTCGCCACATATCGACATAGTCCGCTCGACACAGCGAACCGATCACGCCGCTGTGGGTGCACCTCAAGCTAGCTTCGCGCCTTTAGTGCTTTGAATATGTCGCACAGTTTGTTTTACTTTGTCTTCGTCTCAACCTCTTTCGGGGCGCTCAGCGTGCACTGAAAAGCCCGGCGCGACAGAACGCCGTGGTACGGAGAGACAATCCCCTCACCGATTCGGACAGCTGTCTTCGCGGGGGATCGCCGCAATATCGCGTCGAAAGCGTCAGCTGGTCTCCCGGGGCTCGCGGCGAAAATTTAGCCCGCGGCTGAAGGCGGACGAGCGCACGGTCGATTGTTTACAGCGAACCAAGCAATCCGCGCACAGCGGCCGTGCGTGCGCGCTGCCGGCACGGCTGCACAAGCGAAGCCACAGCCCTCTCACCTTGTTGCCGCTGCGCAGCGCCGTGATGATGCACTCTTGACAGAAACGGTGCAGGCACTCCTTGGTGGTCATGGTGTTCTTGAGCATGTCCAGGCAGATGGGACACATGAGCTCGCTGTGGAGGCTGCGCGGCGACACGGCGATCTCGGTGCTATCCGTGATGACGTCCTGAGGCGTCCGGTTCATCTCGTACAGGCTCAGTTCCCACGTTCGGTTCGTCGCCTGGGTCTCCGACGACGACATCTTGGCTGCTGGGGCACTGCAGGAGCCGCAGCGACTCTGTACCGCCGCTACACCTCCGTGCCGGTAGCTAACCGCGGGCTGAGAACACAAGGGCTCGCGCCGCAGCGACCGCCGCCGCTGTTGCTGCTGTTCCCTGAAACACGCTCGCCGCAAGAAGGCGCCACCAGCAAAGTCGAAATTGACGGCGATGATGATAGCGCTAAGGCAGCAAGAGAGCGCACGTTTTTTCCACGTTTAGTTTCGGTTGTTAAACCCCAGATAATAATATCTGGAGTTTAGCATTCCAAAATTATCATATCATATGAGAGACGATTCTGATGAGAGGGCCATCCAGCGAGAACAGGAGGCGGCTGAGAGAAAAGGTCTATCCGATGTTTTGAATAAAGTTTGTTCACTCACTCAGTGACACCTTAGTGGAGGGCTCCGTTAATTCCGACCAGCTGGGGTTCTTTAACGGGTACCTAAATAAAGTACACGGGCTTCAACCACTGATCTAGTGGAGATCAGTGGGCCCAATTAACATTTCTGCCTCCATCGAAAATGCAGCCGCCGCAGCCGGTGTTGGACCCCGCAACTACAGCAGCGGGGCTTTCGATCTGTGAGTGGGTCGGTCCCCTCCTTTGGGAGAAATAAAGCTTTGATCATCATCATTGGTTGTTTAATCCCAGGAACAGGAATCTGAAGCGAACGTTGAAAGTAGTCTGTTGACTGCTTTTTTTCAGCATACGCGAGGAGCGATGTAATCTTTCGATCCTTAAGCAGGAGGGTGTGCACTGCCACATCCAGCGGCCGGGGCACTGCAAACAGTGGCGGATTCAAAGGGGACGGGGGGGGGGGGGGTTCGGTAGGGGCGATCATTCTCCCCCCAAAAGCCCGTCGGCGCCCCTTCCTTCTCTCTTTATTGCTTGCCATCCACCCGCCGTCACCAATCAGGACAAATGAGCGGGACCACTTTGGCCACATTAACAGTATTTGTGTTATATGACAGAGTTTTTATGCTCGTAAAAACAAAAAAAGTAACCTATCTAGTGTTATTTCAAGCACCCCCCCCCCCCCCCTAAAATAAGTGGCTGGATCCGCCCCTGATTGCAAACCCCTTTCCCACCGATATTTCGAAATCATGCAGAAAGCCTATTCGAAAAAAAAAACAATTCACTGTTGCTTAATATTCGTTGTTTCTTTAAGTATTCGAGCCCCGAGCAGGACAGAAACGACTGATGAGAGGGCCATCCAGTGAGTGCGGGAGGCGATTATTCCAACTATGAACAGTTTTCTCACTAAGAGAAATTCTGTTGAAGAGGGTCATCGGCTTGAATCCACCCTCTTCCAATCTCGTTCCACAGCAATTCCGGTGTCGATGTCGGTTGTGAACGGAAAAGCAGCGCTGTCTGCGAGCGAAAATTCGAAATACATGCAAACAAATTAACAAGAAGAGCCTGCAGCTCAAGTTGGTATCGATACCGCTATACGTGAGCGGGGCAAACAGTTCTATCACAGGGCCGCGCGAGTTCTTGAAACTACTTGAAAAAAAAAAAAGACATCTGCGAATATAACGTAGTGCGAGGAGTTTCCTTAAAGGGACACAGACGCTGAAAAGTTCTTCTCATATCAGTATATTACGATATCACAATAGACGCTTTTCAATATTGTAAAGTTATCCTTCCTGCTATGCAGTTTGAAAAACTAATGGCTGCTTGTCACTTGCTGCGAATAGCCTGTTCAAGCGCGGTTTGCTTACGCAATGACGGGGAAAATGTAGAGTGGGCTCTCCTAATAGAAACACTCACGATAGACAAGCCCTAGCACGTTGACGCCATTTCTGGGACAAATATGCAGTGCAGAGAAGTGCCCTTGCGAATTATGAAAAGTGACTGTATGATCAACCTCCTTGCTTTGGCGGTGCTTGGACGAATGAGACGTTGCGGCTGAGCCTTCCTTGTTCTCTTCCGGGTGAGCGGTTCCAGAGATGCACCAAGAGCGGCGACAACATGAAAGTCGTTCTTCAAGTTCCCCAGGGCCGTCGGCGCCCCTCGTAAATCCCTTTGGACACGCCTGACCAACTGACGGCTTAGGAAGAGCTGTTGGCTGTCGAGGCTGCTCGCTTTGTCGTTAAGGTAACCCGGGCAATGAGTGGAGCGTCTGAGAACCGTCTGCGGGTGCATTTCCCACGTTCTCCGTGGTGCCTTTGTCGCCGTTTCCGCAAACCTGGTCTGCTCGGCGCTGCAAGAAGGCGCCTGATTTCTGCAGCTTGGTTGGGAGCACGGCGCAGCGCCCGTGCAACGGACTACGAAGTTCATTTCCACGTAGGACTCAACGTTTTCGTGCTGCGCTGTGTCGTGCGCGGTGAGCAGTGTTTTCTCCCTCGCCATGTGATGAACTGGGCGTGTCTCTTCCCTCTATTCTGGGTCGGGAAGGAAGCTATGTTTCACCTTACCCATTTAAGGGCGGAGGTGAAGATGGCAATTTTCATTGAACTGTCCTGGCTTCCATTGTTTTTCCTGCAGGGAATCCTGGGAAGGCCAGGGCATAAGACGCGAGCGTCGACACGCTCCAGACAAGTTCCCAGAAGTTCCCATCAGAGCTTCTCTGCCCAAAACAAATCTTTTTCAGAAAAGAAGAAAGAATTCAGAGAAGCTCTGCTAAAAAAAATTGGACCTTTTCTGGGGCCTTCTCTACCCAAAACAAACTTTCTTCAGAGAAGAAGAGACAATTCAGAGAAGCTCTGTTCAAAACAAATCTTCCTCGTCACACGACCCTAGCAGGGAGGACATGCCGGGACAGACGTATGGATCATGATGAGCTGATGAGTTACGTGAGTCTGTGAGACAAAGCGCCTCTGGGCACCACGTCTCTTTCCTATCTGACAACGGCATGATGCTTCCCCCATCATGTAGTCACATGGTACCTGTATATAATGTAATTAAAAGTTACTGTTAACACCTTCGGGATCTCCTTGACATCTCCCCGAGATTCTGGCTGGCTCCGGTCCTCTGGGCAGACACCCGACTACATCACTGTGCCCCTCGTCACGGGAAGACGCTTGTGAAGTGAGAAAACGTGCTGAAGTGAGAAATTAAGCTTACTTTTCCAATCTTTCTTATTTGTCTTCCTGTTCTCTCATGCGACAATAGACCTTTTAACAGGAGAGAGAAATAAACCAACAAAAATGCCATGCTAGGCTGCGCGCGGGAGTACAAAGGCTCCCCGCCTCGGCAGTGCACCTGGGGCCTCTACAGGATAGTGTGTGCGGGGGGGGGGGGGGGGGGGCACGCCTACCTAGCAGAGCCCAGTGAGAATAATGGCAGCATCGAGGAAGCAGTTTGTGAAAGGTCTATTAGTGAGCCATAAATAAAAAAAACAAGTTGCATAGCTTTTAAAGGCTTACGTAAAATAGCAGCAATATATAAAAAATAGCTGTTTCACAATTTCGCGCCATGGGGGGCAAAAACGCGACTTCGTTACTGCATTCCCTTGCGATGTAGTTTTTATTTTTCGCTAGCCGTTAGCTTTCCCCACGATACGTGGGCGTGTAAGTGATTCTTAAGAGAAAAGAAGATAAAAGTGAGCCCCGTAACTGTCTGCATCAGAGTGCAACACCTCAACAGTGGCTCACGAGGGATGGGGGTAAGGAGGAATAAAAGGGACAGGGATAGGGGCAGGGACAGGGAGACCCACATACAGAAGAAGATAGAAAAGATGGACACGGTCGCAGGAGTCCGAGGATGGGGTACCACTCAGCGAGAGCTCCACGGCGTCAGGAGATGGTGGAGGGCGAGCCGGTCGGCCAGAGCAAAGCACTATCGTCGGAGATCGCGGGGGCACAACTACAGTGTTCTAGAAGCACAACCGGTCGGCACAGAATGGCAACGGCTGCCACGAGCAGCCACAGTGTTGAAGCGTGGTTTTTCTATTTGGAAACTTCGCTACCAATGATATTTTTTTTGGGGGGGGGGGGGGGGGGACGAAAACAAGACATTCACGAGAACGAGAGAAACAGGACGGGCGCTGCTTTCTCTGAATTGCAAGCTCAACAGCATAATACTTGTAATTTAAATTTAGTGTATTTCGTATAATTGCCGTTAAATTACATTGTTTTTTAATCACCTAGGCCCATTCCTAAAATAACATTGCAAAGTCTCCACGTTACATTCTTGGCCAATCTCCCAGAGTGGGTACAAACAAACAATCTTCAGACTAATCTAGCGCCCTTCCTATCTCTCGTTCTCGTATATCTATTGTTTTCGTGTTCGAAAAATTCGCCATTAGCTACGCCCAATCTCACCGCATTTCAAAAATTATACCACGCATAGTACTCTAAATCCTGCCTATTGCATTGCGAAGGTATTACTCATTTACCCCGCAGTCAGTTGGTGTGACACCGAAAAACGGAACATAAATTACGTCATCTTCGAAGGCGTGTTCTTTTGAAAGAGAGCGTTCGATTACCGAACGTTGCCAGGTGGTTGATATAACGAGCCCGGCAATCTGCGTCTGTGAATGGCCGACTAACGTTTTTACTCACCGCGCGCGATTAACCGATCACCACGTATCACTATCGAGGTGGCTTTCCTTTTTGCACAGTAAGTTGCAGTTTTAGGAGACGCTTTTAGAAAGGCTGTAACAAAGGTTAATCATGCGGTAAATATCCTATTTATTCGATTAGTTGAACGAAAATAGAAATAAAACGCATATTTACTAAAGTAATGATGACATTTACCTTCCAAATTTCGAAATATACTTGGCACGCTAATGTCCAAGGGATTAAATGAAAGCAAACAACTCACTGAAGAAAAAAAAATCGTTGGTACGAGAGAAAAAGAGAAATGCCTTGACGGGTGCGACGCGTGACAAGTCAGTGCATGATTGATTCATTGATATGTGGGGTTTAACGTCCCGAAACCACCAGATGATTATGAGAGTCGCCGTCGCGGAGGGCTCCGGAAATTTCGACCACCTGGGGTTCTTTGACGTGCACCCAAATCTGAGCACACGGGCCTACAGCATTTCCGCCTCCATCGGAATTGCAGCGGGGATTCGATCCCGCAACCTGCGGGTCAGCAACCGAGTGCCTTAGCCACTGGACGACAAATCGCTGCAACCGGTAGGAATAATATCTGGGTTTTCACCCCCCCCCCCCCCAAAAAAAAAGGATGAAAAGAGCACGATATGATTTATGAGAGATGCTGTAGTGGAGAGTTATGGACCTCCTGTGGTCCTTTTATCGTGCATTGACATTGCATTGTACCGACAGCCCCGGAAAACTTGCGTCTTCTCTTCCATCCAATTCTGGCCGTTGCCGGGAACAAATCCGCGATTTGCGGGCCAGCAGCTGAGCACGACCGCTACACAGCCGCGGCGGTCCCAGTTATTCATGTTACCGGGCAACACTGAAGGAACTCTATAAGGTTCAACCTAAAGCCCTTTAGTTCGACCAACTTCCAGAAAAAATGGGGGACCCTTAAGCTCCGCAGTTCAGAACTGAACACGATAGCGATATCCTACATGTCCACAGAGTGCGCACTTCCACGGCCACTGGATATGGGTGTTCTTTCATCCAGGGGCTGTGGTATACTTCAACCAATTATATAGTGTATACTTTTTTTATTGTGCGATGTTACATGAGGCGTTTAGATTGCTGATTACTACATTGTAATCGACAAAGTGTAAAGTGGCTTGTGTCAGTGAAGCTTTCGCATACGACTGGGTTCTGTGTAATGTGTAGCATGCTTTAAACCATGCACGAGCAAATTATGCGCGTGAAATGTTTTCGAACTAATTGCTATGTGCCCACGGTATGGTCGCGCACAGTAACGTGTGTGCCTTCAGTAATAGGTGGCTGGCTTCAAACCACAGCATTGTTACGATGATCAGCTGAAGTAAAAATGCGAGGACACTTGAGCTTCGCCTTCAATAGTAGATCGCGGTGACATAACCGGGCCTCGAGCACATCGTCTTCTTCAATTCTCCGTGCCGTGAAGAAGCGAACGACTGTGCGCGTAACATCATTCGTGTCCAAGTATCACTGAATGCCAACTGCATGCAATCACATTTGTTAACCGTATGCTTATTTCTTTTGTGAACCAGCGAAGGCCCTACTACACGTCCGTAGTGGGGCCTTCACGCGAAACATCGCGAAATAGCGCAGCTGTCCGCTTTGTTGATGCTTCTGCTGCTCCTTGGAACATTGACACCTACCCACACAGGGAGATCGGCCTTGAGTCGGGCGTATCATACATACTGGATTTATGATTAATATTTAGTAAGAGCCAAAGTAATTTTGAGATAATTTTTTCAATGTAACGTTAATTATGAATGATTGTAATCTTACGCTGCACTATTTTGTGTAACCTTCCAGCGACTGAAAATCTTTTGACTGTAGGAAGACTGAATAAAGAATTGTTAGTAGTTCATACACCTACCAAATCTGTTCAAGTCGCATATGAACTTTTCAACAGCTTTCAAAATATTCTTTTCCGATTGTCCCAGCGCAGAGGGCCCAAATGATAACGGAACGGCCGACGTAACTGGTAGACCACGTTGCCGCAGTGTAATTTCGGTACTTCGTTTTCTGCGTAAGGAAAAACATCGGCAGCTCAACAAGAAGTGTTCGATAGTTTCAAGTTCATTGCAATATGAGCAATAAGGGGAGACCTCCGAACCCGCTCTGTGCATGTGAAAATTGGTATTTGGAATTCTACAATGCATTCTGGTTATTACAACTTTAGCCCGTCTTGCTGCACACCATTTCCTGCTCCAAGGGAATTCTATACTTACAGAAAGCCCAATGATGCAATCGAGACTGCAGATACGTCTCAGCGCTCTTTAATGAATTGTCCTCTTTTACTCCGGCCCTCTCACGTGCACATGCCGCCATTTTCTTCCTAACTTAGAAAATTTACAAAGCCACGTGCATACATTAGCCACGCATCTTTCAGTAGACGCGACGCGCCTTTCTCAATCGATCAGTACCGTTTCACCAGCAGCTGGCAAAGCGGAAGGAAGAACATCCATGGGTGCAGAAAACGAGCGTTAGCCAATGAGATTCGCCGATGGTGCTTCAATTGCTATCGATACTTGAGAAAAAAGAGGGAGAAATCAAGGAATTTTCGGGTGGGTCATTAAAACATCAGCTATACTCGGCGACAGCTTTTCTTGGCACTGACGGGAAGCTACGGAGCCAAATAACGTGCATCCTAGCACCAGTGAAGGTATATAGTTTCAAAGTAGCACTCGCATTTTCAACGTGAAAGATAATAAGGGATTTTAATACTCAGCGCAGGCGCGCACCATGCTGCGTTCCTTCGACGCATGCACGTTTCAGCGCGTCCGGCGTCCCTCCGTCGCGAAAAGAAGGAGACGCAGTGTTGTCTGGGTAACGCATCGGCACGAAATGCAGCATGTCGCATTTCGCACCGGTTGCCATCGGGCCGCTCGGACGGACGCTGGTCGCTCGGACGGACGCTGGTCGCACCCGGCGTCAGACTATAAAGTGCTCGCGTTTTGCTAACGTAGCGTCACTGTGCCCAGCGTGCGCGCGCGTCAACGCTACATTGGAGTATATTCGGCCCTTCATGATGCACTCGCAGCCGTTTCGCTAGATCCACATATACCAAACTTGGTGTTACGTGACGTCAATGGACGTGACGAAACTATAACACTGGCGCAAACATGATAATCCTGACCAGCGTGTCATGTAAGAACATGACAACATACCACGCTCATAGCATGCTCTCAGCCGTTTCGCTAGCTCCACATATACTGAATTCGGTATCACGTAATGTGAATAGATGACGACGGTAAACGACACATCCAAACATGATAATCATGACACAAAAGTCGTGTACGCATAATTTACCTCCACCTTGTAACGTTCTGGTGATCTTAAAGTGACATATCAACATTCCTCTTTCGTGCTTCGCATATCATCGATTGCCACTGTATACGTGGTATCTGCCAATTTTTTGCATATTTCTCGATTCTTCGGTCACCGACAAGATCATTTTTCACCCACAATTACCACCAACGCCGACATTTCTGCTAAACGAGCTCTTTACACTATCGCCTCGTCATGGAGCGTATTGCCGCCAGCACGTAGTGGGTTGACAGCAAGAGCGGCTCTAAATCTGGAGGAAAAAAGAAGATCGCGTTCTTCTTTGCTCGAGAGCCAGCCACGACTCACGCATCGTCCTAGTGCTAGCTACCTGGTGGTTTAATAAATCCCCCAGTACTTGTGACTCATCGTGACAGTATTATAACGACAGAGTGGATACATCGAGATATACATCAGGAGTAAACACGTGCGACCTTTACGTGACAACGTGCCTCTTGTAGTGGATCATACTGAAGATGTGTCTGGCGGGTGAAGGAGATTCAAGTGAAGAATAATGAAGAGGATGGAAATAGCTCTAACATATAAAAGGTGTTTTTCTTTATTCATGCTAATTTATGTACGCGATAACGACTATACAGGCTGATCTTAACGGTTGAAAAATAACAATTGCACTCTTTTCGCAATACGTGCGTTCCTTTCTCTTTTTTTTTGGGGGGGGGGGGTATTAGTATGTGTTCAATACTAAAAAAAAACACACAAGGCCTGCGCTGAAGGCGCAGCACAGTCACAGCGAAATCTAAAAGAGCGGCCTTTCAGAGTATTTTCTAAACACTCAATGCGTAACTGCTGCAAGCACACTTGCTCGATACCCACTAGGGCATTAATAATAAAAATTTGAGGGTAGTAGGCCAGCATTCGCTATTCTATTTTTCGTCATTCTTCTGATAAGTGTGGTATCCGCTAAACTATTGCGAGGAATTTTGTGTTCTTTTCGATGGAAGCGAAAATTCTGTAGGCCCGTGTGCTCAGATTTGGGTGCACGGCAAAGAACCCCTGGTGGTCAAAATTTCCGGAGCCCTCCACGGCGTCTCTCGTAATCATATGGTGGTTTTGCGACGTTAAACCCCACATATCAATCAATCATGTATTTTGTGCCGATTGTTCATGCAGTGGCTGACGACGATGAGGAATTATGCCTGAAGTGGGTATGCGCCACAGTTAATAGCTGAACAAGAACTAGCTTCTGTAATGGGTTGGAGCATTGAACGACCCCCTATGCTATTCGCATTGTGCCACGACTGCTGGACTCTCCAGTGTGCCTTGAATAGACTCGATGACCGGCCATTTCTTGAAGCAAAGATCTTAAGAGCCTGGTCGTGCAGCACATCAGCACAGAAAGCCACACGAGCCCTCCTGAGATACTTGTCAACAACTTCATTGAGGGACCGCCTGTGAAACTCGTCATTGTGTGTATGATGTGACATGTGTCTATCCTTCTCTCTCTTTTTTACTCCACTCTCCCCCTCCCCATGTGTAGGGTAGCAAACTGGACGCATAGTCTAGTTAACCTCCCTACCTTTCCTACATTCCTTCTCTCTCTCTCGCGACGACTGCTGGTTCTTTTGCTGTTGTAAAATGCTTTATAAGTCGTGCTAACGCGATTTCTTCCTGCGACATCAAGCCTGAATAAGGCAAGTTTGCCAAGAAGTCTCAAGCACCACCGTGGCTTACTGGCAGAATAACTGGGCTGGCACGCAGCGGAACCGGGTTCAAGCCCCACTGTGTCTTTGGCACTAAGTTTTATTTTCTCATTTCGTGATAGTGGTCACAGACACCGGTGGCGGAGGCGGCGGCGGCGGCGGTTAACTACGGAGCTGCGCGAGACACAAGTTACAGCTTTCGCTTTAAAATTCTCACAAAATTATGATCGACTCCTGGCCGATCCACCTGAGCGGGTATGAGCCATGTTTGAGGGATGATCACCATCACGTTCTTGTTCCTTGTGACTGGATCGGTCCCCCTTTGTGGCCGAGTGCCAGCGATATAAGAGGATCGTCACCCTACGTTCCATTCTATATAGGATAACTCAACCAGAAGCCGGGCGCGGTCTCGTTCGTCGTCAGTGGCCGTGCCAACTCATCAGTGGTTCCCTGCGATGCCGCGCAACGTGCTCACTTTCGTGTGGCGCACGGTGTACCTGCAGAGCGTACGCCGCCACGGCATCGCCACGCTCATCGAGATTGCGGTGGTGGCCTTCGTGTTTTACGTCATGACAGTCACCGGAGAACCCGCCCCACCGCTCGCCCAGGATTCGGACGAGGTGGACGTGCGTTCCGCCTTGGTTCCGCCTAGAGTGACGCACATCGTGTACACCCCGAGGAGCGAGTACTACGATCAGCTGTTGCGTGCCGTGTCCCTGGAGATCTACACGCGCCGCGCGAACGTCACCCAGGACGGTAAGTGTTGCAGTATTCTCATATAGCCCCAATAATTTTCGTTTCAGTGTCTGTTTTGTATTTAACTATTTCGAAATAATGCGCTTTTCTCCCATAAAGATCATGGCAGGGCGAGAAAAGTATTCGAGAATAGGTACATGCAATTAAGAAAAAAAAAGCAGTCAAGGTACAA